>NC_064616.1:130535000-130645000 GCF_023898315.1 Schistocerca nitens
GGTTAGGTTCAGCTAGTTATGCTGCACAAAATCATGTAATCAGAATAATAGCTGGAGCCACCCAAGATCACCTTGCAGATTTTTATTTAAGGAACAGTACTTTGCAATACATACATTCACATATGAAATTTGTTATCAATAACCCATCCTAATTCAAAAATAATGGAGAAGTACTTAGCTATAACAATAGAAGAAAGGATGATCTTCACTATTCTGGGTTAAATCAGACTTTGGCACAGAAAGGGGTGAATTATGTTGCCACAAAAATCTTTGCTCATTTGCCAAATAGCATTAAAAATCTGACAGGTTGCCAACCAACATTTAAAAACAAAACAAAAATATTCCAAATGATGACTCCTACTCAATAGATGAATTTTTAGAAATGAAGTAGTAACTGTAAAAAGAAAAATTATAGACAATGTGATTCAAATGCTGCCCCAAAGCATTCGTTATTATTGTTCTGTAATGCTACAAATTACACCATGCACATATAACGTATATTACCTTCTATTTATTGCAAAGTGTATCTGGAAAACAGTCAGAGCTGATCTTTCTCTGCAAACTTGTGAAAAAGATTAACAACAACTTGTTTCTCGCCATTAACAGTATTACATGCACATGTTTCACTGCGAAGCAGGAAGCAGTGTCATTCATTTTCACAGTATGTATTAACAGCCAGACAATCATAGCACAAGTAGCATTTACAGATCATGTGACTACACAAATTTTGAAATAAAGATTATGTAGCTGAAGTATGACCAATCATCTAATGCCAGTTTCACACAAAACATCATTGATTTGAAAGAGAGCAGAAAATGTATTGTTGATATAGACATTTCATGTAGTCATTTTCCTGTATTAAAGGTTTCAAAATTATGCATTCTGTGTGTGTAGAACAACACCCTGTAAAATCAGTTTCATAATTCAGTGTTCACTATAATAAATTTACATATTTCTTGTTGTATCTTTCTTACAGAATTGCTGCAAAGTTAACAATTGATTGTAATAATTTTTTAATAGGATTCTGTATGAACATTCATAGTTTATTATTATTACTGTAATAGTTAGTTTACTAATTATTGACTTCTGTTTTCAACAGATCTTCTGATACCACTGATGATCCAAAGGTGAAACTGAGGGTTTCAATGGTTTGCTGGAATCGAAGTGATCAGTTTGTAATTACAGCTGTCAGTGACTATAGTATTAAAGTATGGAATTCATCAACAGGTAAGAATATTGTGTGTTATCACAGATATGTTTAAATATTTTGTTGAAAACTGTTACATACAAGCTGAAACTCTATTTTCAAATACTACACTGGTTTTAGAAATTGATTTCTTTAATGCATGTAACGCTGAATTTGAATTAATATATTACGAAGATAGGCTGTGTTAAACAATTTTCATTGAAGGTGTATTCTGAGTACTAAAACAGATAGTCATTTATGTCTGACAAAACACTAACATTTGTGAAAATTGTAACACCCAAAGATAATAACTTGAGATGTATAAAATACTGGGCCAACAGTACATGATTAAAACTTCACACTAGTGGCAATAAATACAGGGTGTTTGGACATCCCTTTTACAAACTTCTAGGACCTGTAGAGGTGAGTGAATATGTAACATTTTGAATAGGAACCCATGTCCAGAAATGTACCATTTCCATTCTACGATGGCCTCAGTTCAGATGTTTAACTTGTCCATTTCTGCTTGAGAAACTGAATTAGGCATGACGCTGTACAATTATTAGGTACCAATTCGAAAGGAAACATCCATTTATCACTTAAGCACATTTTTTTTCTATTAACACTTAAATGTCATGGTTTACATTCTTCCAAAACTGAAAAAGACACAGCTTACTGAACATACAAACCGCAGTACTTATGCATACGACAGTGGCTTGATGTGATGTGGCAACCACCACCAACCTTCTTACAGACATTATACCTATGGAGCATGTACTGGTACACACTCTCCGCTCCACTTGGTGTATCTTCAGTTTTTAATGTGCTGACCAGAACTTGCGCCACCAGATCTTCATCTGTCTCTACAGGAGTCTCGTAGGAAGACAGATGCTAAGTGACATCAGGTGAATGACTGTACATGTCATCCTGTCTACCCTATTTCATACCAGAACAAACATTTCTGAGGCTTTCCTCTTTCCCTCAGCAGACATTGACACATTACACATCTGAATTGAAACTATCGTAGAACAGAAACTGTACCATTTCTGGATGTAGGTTCCTGTTCAAAATATCATGTACTTGCTCCCCTCTACGAGCCCTAGAAGTTTGTAATGGGAGTCTGTGAATACCCTGTATAGGGCCAGCTTTGCGCTCGTGTCTTAATAGCTTTGCGCTCGTGTCTTAATAGGAAGGGTCAGTGTTGAACCAGTCAGCAAAGTGGAAATATTAAAGCATATGTGGGGATGCCTTATCAGGTCAAATCGCACAATGTTGGCATTTGATTAAATCTGAAGGGGAGTAAGGTGACTGGGAAGTGAGTTTGTCTTACAATGATATTTCACCCTGTACAGGATATGCCACTATGGCAGAGATGGTTGTGCTTTAGCAGCAGATAGAAGAGAGTTCTATGAAACGAGTGGCTTCTGGATAACACAATGTGATCAGTGCATGGAATGGTGGCAATGTTGTCTGCATGGACATAATATACCTTAATGCTTTATCCACCGTGGGCTACTTGCTAGAGCACTGCAGTGTGTGTGGATTTTCCTGTGCTGACAGTTTGAAACCATCTGCTGTTGGCTGCCATTCCAACAGTGTCCATTGCTAAGACAGTTCAAACAGAACAGACTGCAATCAGATTGTGAACATTTTCACTGGCATGATTAGTGAAAAAATGAATTTTTTATGTATGAGGGCCATTTCAGGCTATTCTGAAATGATGATGACTTCTGTGTTACATGCTTGATGTGACAACAGTCTGCAGCGTGCATTATTGAGGGAAATAGCGGGAAACATAAGGTGTTGTGGTTTGGGGCATTGTTAGATTCAACATGTAATCTTCACTTTAACATGTAGTCATGTCAACAAAGTAAAATTAGGTGGAAGAAATCGTGTAATCACAAATTTTTGTACAGTGGCAGGATGGAGTGTCATGAACAACACACTAAAAATCCCCACTGGTGCAGTGTGACTGTGTGGGGGCAGGAGGTCATTCATAGGTCTCTTTTTTATATTTTTCCTTGAATAACTCAAAAACTATGACTTCTAGTGAAACTGTTTCCCAGTTCAAAATTAAACTACATTAAATTTCCTACAAAGAAAAATCCATTCAGCTTTTTCTCTGGGACTAATAGTTTCCCCTTTGCAATGATTAAAAATAGTGAAATAATATAAATTTTGACATAGGTCGCAGTTGGGCACTGGAGTGATTTCAGTGGCGACAAGTTACAATTTGTGCTGGACTGGGACTCGAACCCATATTTCCTGCTTTACGTAAGTGGTTGTCTTTTCATGTGAGTGTTTGCCTTAATTACTGTGGCTATCTGAGCATACTTTCCATCAGACCCAAATCTCCATTTTGTCCCACGCTACTTACACTACCTGTCCACCATACTCGTTGCTTACCACAGTGAGCAATGAGTATGGTGGACAGGGGATGCAACATAAGTAGTGTGTGACAAGATGGGGATTTGGATCAGATGGAAAGCATGCTTGGATAGCTGAAGTGATTAAGGCAACTGCTCTCATAAAGTGAGAAATCCGGTATTGTGTCTCAGTCGGGCCCAAAGTTTCACTTGTCACCATTGAATACATTTCAGTGCCCAGTTGCAACTGGTGTCAGAATTCAATTCATTTCATCGTGTATATGTACGGGTGCAGGATATGCTTACCATTAAATGAAGTGGGTTAAGAAGTAATAATAAATGTGAGTGCCATGTCTAAGAGCAGTACAGCCATATTAAAGGGATACATTGTGTTCTGGGGTTTAACAGAATGGAAGGGGGAAAGGGGAGGGGTGAAGTGTAGAAATGCAAGGGAAGTTACTTTGCTAAATTGTGGTAATGCACTTCCCTTTTTCATATATTTGCAAACTAAGCAGCAAGTAGGTGATTTCCCACTCTGTCTACCCCACCACATCACTGAGCAACTTCAGGGTGTTTCTCAAAGTTACATCGTCCTTCTGCAGCACACCTTATAAACCACTGGTGATGGGGTGCACAGACATATCTGAGGGATGGCGGGGGGAGGGGGGGGTGTATATTTTCCACAAAGTAAATTTACACTGTATCGACTACAGATATCAGTTATTAATAATACGAATGTAAGAAACACCTATGAATGGACAGAACCTACATAAATCTCTGCACTCAGTCGTACACTGCTAGAGGAGAAAGTGATTCATAGTCATCATATTGTGCTTATATACTATAGCTTTTTTAGTTTATTATTAAATGGGGGCATATTTGCTGTTAAATGAGCTTTTATGTAAAATGTGTTCCTGTACAGAGTGTGAGAAGTGTACAGTTTGTAAGTGTGATGTTGATGGTGACCCGTGTAGTGTTGGTGGGGAAGGGACTGGATTGTTAAATGTTGCACCTTGCTGGTGTGTATCATTGGCAGTGTTGTGAAGACATGTAATTGTGCTGTACTCATGTGGTATAGAATGAATGGATGACTAGAAAGTTACTGCACTTTTCTCACCACTAATTTCATTAGTGGTAGCCTGCATAAATCTCTTCCATTCAGGAATTGTTGTCACTTGCAGAGTTGGCTGCACAGAGTGGTGCCACTTCCTACACATCCACAGGGGATGTTACAAGTTGGGTGTGAATTTGAGGTGTGTTAGAAAAGCATGTTACCTTTTTTTTCTGACCACCTGATGTTTTTGAATCTAGCATGCGTGCGTGAGTTGGTCTTGAACCTTAGTGCACATGCATGAATTTTTTCCCACCTGTCGATAGTATCAGTTGCTGGCAGGCAGCAGTTGAGTGAGGTAGTGTGCGGTGCTCATGTTGGTTTTCATTGTAAGGGAAATGATGAAACGAGTGGAGCAGCACTACTGCAAAAATTTTTTACCAGAAACTGGGCGACAGCCAGGTGAAGCATTCAGGAGATTCAGAGGGCTTTTGTCCGCAGCTTGTGGTCACACGGTCGCGTTCTCACATCCCAAGCACGGGGTCCCGGGTTCGATTCCCGGCGGGGTGAAGGATTTTTCACCTGCCTCAAGATGACTGGGTGTTTGTGTTGTCCTCATTATTTCATCATCATTCATGCAAGTGGCAAGATTGGACAGAGCAAAGGTTGGGAATTTGTACGGGCACTGGTAACCATGCAGTTGAGCGCCCCACAATCCAATAATAATAATAATAATAATAATAATAATAATCAGAGGGCTTTTGGTGACAGTGCTTATGGCATCACACAAATTAAGGAGTGGTACAACCCGTTTTGAAATACAATGGCAGCACCACTAGGGAAAATGTGTGGAGTCCCGAGGGAACTGCTTTGAGGGTGATTAGGTATCCAGCACTCCAGATAGTTTTCTTCCCTGGCCAGAGGTCGGATACTTTTCTGACAGACCTCGTATGTCTGATGGAATTGGATTGATCATGTTCTAGTTTAACTGGAATCTACTGTAATGCATTGCTTGACTTACACTGAAATTTCAGAACTTCTGTAACACATATGTGACCTACTTCCATTGGAGAGGAAGACTATTGAGGCCTGTGGGCCTCTTCTGATGTTGGGAGAGCTGAGGCTGGGGTGATGTATTTCATACCCCTCATGCTGTGAAAAGTATTCCAGTCAGTGATAATGGAGACAATTAAATCAACATTGTCGAATACATATTGACTGTGTGTTACACTTGGGACAGGCTCTTCAGGGTGGTAGACAGTTGACAGCTCCAGCTGTTGACCTTTTCTTCATAATAGCTCACTGAACAACTGCAAATAAGTGGTTAGTTAATAAACATAAAGTAACTCCCCAATATGAACATGAGCTCAGTGAAGTTATTTTGTCTACTCACAAGGGAGAACTAGACAAGAAATGCTGGGAAGGTATAGTCTGTCTGCAAAATGAAAAGTGCTCAGTGCTCATGGTGGGAGAAGTTACATTTTCTGGAAGAACGCTGCGATGTCATGTAGGATGACAAAGAATCAATTTCCCCTCTAGCAGTGTAGTGTAGATCATTGTGGAGAGATTTATGGAGAGTCTAACCAGATGTGCTTATTGCATTAGTATTATTAGCAACACATACCTGCATTTCATGTAGTTTTAATGCACCCTGTGGAAAATAAACATCCCCAGGCATGTCTGTGCACTGCGTAGCCAGTGATTCATAAGATGTGCTGCGAAGGATTGCTGTACTGTAGGTGCTTCTTGTAACATATTGGGGTAGATAGTTTAGTGCCCTACATGTTATACGAGATTGCTTTCTGTGTTAAAATATAATTCTCAGGTTGCAATACAGAACACTTTATTAATCGCAAAAGTTCACAATGACTTTTTCCTGAAAACAGCAACTAAAAGATCATCCATGATCACTTCAAAGTAACGAACAAAAAACTAGCTGGTATGATACTATATCCACGAGAAGTGGTTCTCCCCTTGTGGATGTACAGCGGTGTCCATGAGGAACTGGACTGCAAGGAGTAGTGTAGCAGCATGATGATGGTGCAAAGCTTGTCTCAGTGAGTTCTGTTAGGTGGACTATGAGGATAAACAGTTCCTGGCCTGGAACTGTGGGAGCAACTGAAATGACCTGCTTGGATGCTGTGCTTTTCCTTATGTACCCAGCAGGTGGAAGTACGCTTGCTACCAGTTGATGTGTGGACTGTGTTTGTTCCTTGAGAGCAGCCCTGCCGATTTCCTGGTGTGTGTGCTGCTTGGAAGTGTAGCTGTTGCCCCTGGTGGAGCCTGTAACAAATTGTGTTCGTACACAGAACTGTGTCATGACATGAGATGCCCATATCTCCAGAAGAGATAAGCTTGTGAGGGTGGGTAGGCAAACCTGGAATGTGGAGTCTGCTTACTGGCTGCGGACATGCTTAGCCTATGGCCAATATACAACAGATAGAATAGGGAATCACCTGCTTGTTCCTCAGTTTGCAGATCTATGAAGGAGGGATGTGCTTAACCATAATCCGATGACCTACCATCCCTCAAGTTTCTATTCTCCACCCCTGCCACTTCCACCCTTTTACACAACTAGAAGACAATTTATCTTGTAATACAGCTCTGCTGCACTTGGATGTGGTACACACATTTAATATTTGTTCTTAACTCACTCCATTTAACTACAAACATTAATTTTATATCATTAAATTACTGTTTCTAATAATGAGTGATTTTTCCATCCCCTGCAATGGAGAACTATTAGTCAAAGAGAAAAAAAAATAGGACTTTTTTTGTAGGAAATTTCATGTAGATTAATTTTATACTGGGAAAAATTTTCGTTACAAGCTGTGAGTTCTGTATTATTCAAGAAAAAACCTAAAACAAGTGACCTTCAAACTGCCCCCCATCCCCATGTTCATGCCCCACTGGTGGGGATGTTTAGTATATTGTTCATGACACTCCCTCCTACCACTTTATGTAAATTTGCAACTGCACAATATTCTACTCCTCTTTGACCCCTTTTGGTCTTATAACCAGCAATAAATAAACCAACAGTTATATTTTCCATCTCTGATTTATTCCAGAGACACCTGGTTTCTGCATTCCATTATTCCATCATCAGGCCCTCTGTGGTAACATAGCAGCTGCTAAACACTCATTAACAACCTGAGTGCAACTTATGTGCTCTGGTTGTTTGAGTCTATAGCCATGTTACATATGCTGGTGCAGGTACTGGTGCACTTTTGCATATTTTGCGTGGCTATATAAGCTGAGCCACTATGTTATGGTAGAGAGCCTAATGATGCCATAATAGAATGCTGAAACCAGTTGCCTCTGGAATAAATCAGTGGTGAAAATGCAGCTGTTGGTTTATTTATTGCTAGTTATGTACATATCAGCTGTCATCTTATAGTCCCTTCTAGTAAGGATGGATAAAGTTAAATCTGTTGGTCTTCATTGACTGAGCTAATACTGAGTCCAATCTGTACAGCAACTGATAGATGTTTTTGTGCTCTTCAGTCCGAAGAGTGGTTTGAAGCAGTTCTCCATGTTACTCAACCCTGTGCAAGATTCTTCATCTCTGAATAAGCCTCACCAATGTTCTCTGTAAGCTGCTGGAACATATGGTGTGTCCGCTGTTTGCTTGGGTCCCGGAGTCACGTGGCCTGCTGGCTCCATGTCAGGGCAGCTTCCTCCAGGGTTGCTCTACCACTGATAATCTTTTGTACCTTGAGTCTGCCATCCGAACAGCCTTTTCCAGATGCCAACATCTGGTTGCCGTTTTATTTTTTTATTTTTTTTTTACGTACGTAAAGCGAACAACATGACCTGGCGGCATCATATCCTTGCCACATTGTATGAGTGGGGTCTTTGAGGCGTGCTCCCAGTTTTTATCCAAAACTTCCTGTCATTCCGTACTTTCCGTGTCCAAGTTGGTGCCTCCCATAGTTCCCCCCCGTATTCGGGAGAATGGTGTTCCGCAGGGTTCCATATTGAGTGTATCTCTATTTTTAGCAGCAGCTATAGGGTCTTCGGTCTCCCCTTCTCTGTATGCGAATGACGTCTGCATTTCGTATTGCTCCTCCAGTACTGGTGTTGTTGAGCGGCATCTACAGGGAGCCATTTATAAGATGCAGTCATGGTCTCTAGCCCACAGCTTCAAGTTTTCAGCCGCAAAGTCATGTGTAATGTACTTCTGTCAGCATCGCACCGTTCATCCAGAACCTGAACTTTATCTTAATGATGATCCACTCACTGTAGTGGAGACGTATTGATTCTTAGGACTGGTTTTCGATGCCCGATTGACTTGGCTGCCTCACCTTCATCAGCTTAAGTGGGAGTGCTGCCAGCACCTCAATGCTCTCTGCTGCCTGAGCAACACCATTTGGGGTGCAGATTGCTATATGCTGCTGCAGCTCTACAGAGCCCTTGTTCAATCCCACCCTGACTATGGGAGTCTGGTTTATGGTTTGGTGGTGCCCTCAGTGTTGTGTTTCTTCTACCCAGTGTACCACTGTGGCGTTCGCCTAGCGATGGGAGCTTTTAGAATGAGTCCAGTGACCAGTGTCCTGGTGGAGGCCGGAGTCCCTACATTGCGGATCCGATGTGCACAACTGCTCTCCAGATATGTTGCACGCATTCGTAGCTCTCCTGAGCATCTGAATTACTGTCTCCTTTTCCCACCCGTGGCAGTTCGTCTCCCGCATAGGCAGCCCAGGTCAGGGCTCACATTTGCGGTTCGTGTGTGTTCCCTTCTCTCCGAACTGGAGTCCTTCTCTTTACCACCTCTGCTTGAGGTCCATTTATGTACACCTCCATGGTGTACACCTTGGCTGAAGCTTCATCTGGACCTTTTGCATTGCCCTAAGGACTCCGTTAACCTTGCTGCTCTCCACTGTCACTTCCTCTCGATTCTTGACGTGCTCTGAAGTCGCTTATACTGATGGCTTGATGGCTGATCGTAATGTTGGCTTCGCCTCTGTCCACAGAGGCCATATTGAACAGCGTTACTTACCCGCTGGTTGCAGTGTATTCACTGCAGAGCTGTTGGTCATATCTCGTGCACTTCAGTACATCCGTTCCTGTTCTGGTGAGTCGTTTCTTCTCTGTTCTCACTTCCTGGAATGGTCCAGTTGTTCAGTGGTGTTTCTGTGAACCCCAGGACACGTCAGAATCTTAGGCAACGAACTTGCTGACAGGCTGGTCAAACAGGCTACACGGGAACCGCTCCTGGAGAAGGTCAAGCGATCGAAAGCACATTTTTGATGGATGATTTTGATGCTTAATGATTTTGAATTCTTTGATACCAGTGTAAAGAGCTGACATTGATAGAAGCATGCTGATAACATTTAATTTGCATAATTATAGTTTGATAATTGTCATCTGTACTGTTTTCTTAAGTGCTGTTACTTTAAATATTGTTACAGGTGCTCTAGTGCAGGTTCTAAGAGGGCATAAGGATGAGGTATTTGTGTTGGAAGCTCATCCATTTGAAGCTAACATATTGCTAAGTGCGGGACATGACGGGCAGCTTATTATTTGGGATATAATAGCTGGGACACAAGTGATATCATTCCAGAATTCCATCGAAGGTCAAGGGCACGGAGCTCTGTTTGATGCAAAGTGGTCACCAGATGGAACAATGTTGGCCGCTTCAGATTCTCACGGCCACCTTCTCGTGTATGGGTTTGGACGTGGCAGTGACAGATTTCATAAGGTGAGTGAGAATGCATCAACATCAGAAAAGAGTTATTGGAGAGAAATGCTCCATTCTACATGTGGTAACATGTAAAAGGAAAAAATGTAAATTTTGAAGTCTGTTTCTGTGTGCATTGTGTGTGCTTTGTGGAAGGGGGAGTGAATGTGGTTGATTTGACAAATACAGTAAAGAGGCTAATGCTTGGAGACCATAGGGAAATTACAGTGGAATGCAATAGCAGTAAGTCTGATGTCAGACCACCATATTACTTTATATATGAAATAAAATTGAACTCCAAGAATGACTCTTTGACTGCACTGGAATCTGCGCTGTTTCGAAACTTTCTAACACTATAAAGCTGAGTGCCTGGTTGGGATTCAGACCCAGAACCTCAACTTTCATGGACAATGCTCTTAGGGACTGAGCTACTCAGGCGCAATTCATGATCCACCGTCACAGCTTCATTTACACCACCACCTTTCTCCTATCTTTCAAAACTGTGAAGATGGCAGGTAGTGCACTGTGCCTGGATAGCTTGGCCCACAAGAGCTTGTGTGTGAAGGCGAGATTGTGGGTTTGTGTTTTGAGTCTACCACACAGCTTTAATCTACCTGGAAGTTTCAGAGCTCATTTTGGTTGAAGTCTCCAAGCAGTATATTTTCTAAAATGTGAAGCTCTCTGATTGCGGTTTGTGATCTTTCCCACATTCATGTCCTTTTCGTAGTAGTAAATCAAAAGACCTGTCAGTCAACAGTCACCCGCTTTACAGCAATTAAGTCTATCATGTTCGTTCGTACGTATGTCTTTTTCTGTGGCTCTACAACATTCACATCGTAGTAATTCTCATTTGTCTACATACATCCATACTTTGACTACAACAGCATGGTGCCAGTGCATGTCTTTCTCCTCAAACTACTTTACAGCACTATCACATAATCCTCTATATTCAGGTACATTCTTTGCAAGTCTCATAATGATGCTTGATGACAATGATAATGGTAAATTGTTAGATATCATCTTCATAGAGGGCACCACAGACATATATTTATTAAATGATTTCCAAATATTTCTTCATAGTTTGCATATATTAAGACTTCTTCATTCTACAGATATCTTACATATCACAAAGAACAATAAAAATTTGTAAAGTAAAATGAACGGAAACATGTTGTGTGAATGCACTGCCATGATGGTACTAGTTGTGAAACAAAGTAGTCGTCTAAACAAATACAGCCTAAGTGGAAAAATACCACATTCATTAAATAAACTGTGAGAGTAGGCAGGTGGTAGTGTTACCAATTATTGGTGTGGCTTAAATCCTGTTCGGTCTCTTGGTGTAAATGTAATGTATTTCCCAGACGAATGCTATAGTTCTGCACACATGAGAAGGCAGGTGGTGGGGTAATGCACTGTGTCAAGTAACACTTCAGCCAATAGCGCCATTATGCCATGCCTTACAGTAGAATGTGGTCTGAGATGTGCTTAAAACTGTATAACATTGATTTTGATGTTAGTTTAGCTATAATGAGGGTACTTAACCACTTCAGTGTTCATTATGGGTTGCATACAGTTTCTTAAGCATATAAATATTTTTAGGGAGAGTCAGAAACACAAACAGAAACAGTGGCCCAGTGTGGTACTTGTCCCAGCATTGTAGGCTACCAGGGTAGGCAATGGCTGCAGTGTGGTGTTCAACACCAAATGTCTCCACACGTATACCAGTAACCTTTCCCAGGATTTCCGCTCTCACAGCTGCGTCACAGATCTCGTACACAAAGTAATCTCCTGGGTTGTCTGTCTAGTAGTATAATAATAAATAATAATAATAATAATAATAACCCAGGCCTCAAATCCCTCAATGCAGTTCTCTACCTAGACTAAAAATTTCTTGAAACAGTTCCTGAAATGAGATTTTCAGTCCCTGATATTCTTCTCACACTACCCAATGTTATCTTCTGTAGCCTGCCTAACCTCCACAACATTCCTGGCAAATCACATGATTTTACCAGACAATTATTCTTACCCTAAGGTTCCAGTCATTTCATTCATCCCTTCTGTAAAACATGTCCCATTCACATGTCCACTAGGAGTTACTCCAGCTCCACCACAAGTAAATCCTGCAAAATCACAGATACTGTAACTTGAGAAATCCTCATGTTTTTTACTAACTGATTCATGTTCACTGCACAGGTTTTTATACACTTGTCAGATGCATAAATGGTCACAGAAGAACTTTTTGCGTTGGTGGCACCCAGTACCCACTCGCTGAGCATGCTCTATATTATCACTTATGGGACCAAATTGCTGGCTAAATCATGTGGGTTTCTTGGCTCCTCCCTCTCAGTACTAGTTTTCTTAAACTCTAGTGATGGGAACCTACTCCTAAGTGCCTTATTCACTCCACTTTTCATTTCTCACTCACTCAGTCCATCCCCCTCCCCCCCCCCCCCTGTCTCTTTCTCTCTCTGCCCCCCCATCTCTTTCTCTCTCCCCCTCTCCCTCCACCCCCCCCCCCCCCGCCTCTCTCTCTCTCTCTCTCTCTCTCTCTCTCTCTCTCTCTCTCTCTCTCGCTCTCTCTAATTCAAGAGAAGTGTGGTGCGAGGTTGATTTAACATTTCTAAGCTCTTGAAAATCTTTTTATTTAGTATTACATCAACACTTTCTAAAGAAGAAAAAGATACATCATTACTATAGGAAATCTAATAAAGTTTGTGAATGGATTACATTGCAGCATTCAGCACAATATTTTGGATAGCAATAAATTTATGGGCACTCAAATATTCTCATTAACGGCTTCACAGATAGTATAAGTTGAAATCTCACAGATGATGTAGTTGCAGTTGTTGTCTGTGAAGAAAATACATCTGACAAAATATCTTTTAATTTTGTGCTTCCTAGTGATATAATTATTTTTTATAATTTTTATAGTCTAATAAATAGACATTTTTTAACAATGATGTTTTGTTTCTTACTCTTGCAGTTGCCAAAGGAAATGTTTTTCCACACAGATTATCGGCCTCTTATTAGAGATGATAATCATCATGTGTTAGATGAGCAAACTCAGATAGCACCACATTTGATGCCACCTCCGTTCCTTGTAGATATTGATGGAAACCCTTATCCACCTTTTCTGCAGCGTCTTGTACCTGGTCGAGAGAACTGTCAAGGAGAACAACTCATTCCAAATGTTGCCTGGCTTGCTGGAGGTAATTAAGTAATTTTAGTCAATGTTACATGTAATTTAAGGCTGCACATGAAAAGTAACATTAAATTTATATGTAAAATTTCAAATCCACAATTAAAAAACAGTTTACCTATGTTTAAAGGCAATTGATAACACTGTATTATGGAACAGCCAAGGTAGTGGTTGGAGGGCAAGTATATGAGGTACTCCATCTCAACTTTCCTTGTTGCTTCACACACTCATGTTTGCACTGTACGCATCAGTCATCAGCAGTTGGAAGCCTTCAGCATGAAGATACACATGCGTTGAGTCAAACCTATAGTCCAGGTAGCGTAAGAAGATTCCTGACAGTTGCAGTGGGCTGGGCACGACCACTTCATGCGCCTACCTCAACTGATCACATATTGCACTTTTGTAAATGTCCCTATGGTAATGCATCAGTGTTATCACAGCTCTATGGAAGATTATTGTTTCACCAGCAGTCATTTGTGCATCACAGATGCAAGCTGTCAACAGCACTCCCAGCTCTCAGGGATCATCTTATGCTGACTTGACTGTAGCAAACTATATCATTCAACAATGCTGTCAGACACATGTTGCACAATTTATTACAAGATGTTCTCCTGAAAATGACATAACTGAAATTGGCAGAAACGTTCTGATTATGATTTTATAGCCAAAGGAAAGAATGAGTCCTAACCTCTTAAGTATGGCTGCCAGACCACATGTCAAGGAAATGTTTGAAAATACTCTACTGAAAATTTAGCCATCGATCCAGTCTTGAGACTTTCCATGTTAATGTATTCTCGTGTGATATATATAGTAAACAACAAAATACACTATCATTACTCATCTGCTAGAATACAAACCAATTTCAGTTTTTATTACATGAAAATAGAAGCATCCTGTAGCTTTACGGGTTAGTTTTGATATTGGTACAAAGCCGAAAATGCAAGTCTTTTGTTATGCACGAGTAACATTGAGAAACATCCCAGCACAGTCAGTGGCAGCTTTTGTGCCTCATATCAGTAATTTTTGGGAGGGGAGAGGGAAGGGAAAATGACAGGGAAGGAAGCAGGAGAGGGGTGGAGAGGAGAGGGGGGGGGGGGCAGGGGGGGTCAGCTTGTGTTAATATTACTGTGAATGGCAAAATAGGTCAGGGGTTTAATGACAAATAGTTCTAGGTACACTCATTACTTGTCATTGTCCGTTACAGCTCTGCCTTTTTTTGAAATTGGTACTGAATTGTTACATCTGTGTGTGTAGTGGAGCAGGATTAGAGTTTGGTTTGTGAAGATAATTTTTTCTTATAGGGTGAGGGGCAGCTTGTACTTACCCCATCCTCCCCCTGGGTAAATTCATGTTTAAAGTTGCAAAGAAACTTGTAAATCTTTTGTATGACTCAGTTTGTGTGGCTTGTGTGTCGTATAACAAAATCATGTTAACTCACAGTCAAGAATAGCAATCCTACATGACAAAAAACCCAGCTCTCTTCAAAAATATGCTATATGTGCACCTTGGGATGTAACATTGGCTTCTAGGCCAGCAGTTGGCATTGCTGCTACTGCCAGAACAATTGACATTGACTCTCTTACCACACTAACACTTAGTGCCACATACTAACAATGAGATGGCTGATGTTGGCTGTAAGGACTCAGCAACTCACATTGCACATGTGCACAGAGCACTTCCCTCTTCCTGTGTCCTTCACTCCTCTGCCAGTGGACATCCCATGACGTGATCACAGTACAATACTCGTGCAGCAAAGGCATAAGTTACTGTTGCATAGAAACAAGAGTTGCAGAACCATCCAGGGCAGTGTGAATGAAGTGCAGTGATCCCACAGTAAGTGTTGTTTGCGATGTATGTCTCTTCAGAAGTCATTTCTGCGTATAGTGTTGTCTGGATGGCACCAGTTGCAGAAATTATATTGTGGCAACAGTGTGCACTTAGTCACAGATGGAGCCAGATTGGCCAAGGCTTCTCATTCTCAGGGGAGACGAGGTGTGGGAGAACTAACAATTCCCTGCCAGCTGCCAGTTTCACTGCTCCCTGTAGTAGCTTCACTGAGCATCTCTGTACCTTTAATTGGTTCATTGTCAGTGTAATTTTCAGATTGTATCTAGCCTTTTAGTGTATGCATTTGTGTGATTAAGAGTTACGACGAGTGTGAAAATAAACAAAACCCATAAGTTGTCAAGTCCGTTCAGTGATTAGATTTCTAATTTCAAGATGATGTAAAGTGATATTGCTTAGGATGTGAATGTTGCACACTGAACTAAAGAGGCAGTGGTATAATTAGTGGTTAAACCATACATGATCATGGGAGAAGCAACAAACCTAACTTTTAAGCTTATAATGATCCAGAATGAGTGAACAGGAATTAGAGAGGCAGTCTTCCCTTCATGTTTAGTCATATTCCCATAGGATTTGCAGGAGTCTTTTGCTGAGATACACTGATGCACCAAAACATTATGACCATCTTCCAAACAACGTGTCGGTCCTCCTTTTGAATCCAATACAATAATGATTTTGTGTGGCATGGATTTGACGATTCCTCAGTAGGTTTCCACAGGTGTGTGGTATCTGATGTGTATGCAGTAGCAATAAGTTATGGACTGGTGGATTGAGACTATTGAGCTGCCATTTGATAGTATCCCAGATGTGTCCTGTTGGATTTGAATCGAGCATATTATGTGGCAAAGACAGCGTGAGGTCCCCCCCCCCCCTCCCCCCCCCCCCCCATTCAGACTACTTCAGCATGAGTTTGGCCTTGTGACATCTACAGCTACCCTGCTGGAAGATGCCATCATCATTGCTGAAGACATCAAGCATGAAGGAGTGCAGGTGCTCTGCAATAATGTCCACAGTTGTCACTTATACCGTAGGTCTCATAGAAGCACAGGTGAATGTCTTCCATAGCATAATACTGCCTCCACTTACCTGTGTCCTTGGCACAGTGCACGTTTTGAGCAACTGTTAGTCTGTATGACGGCATACCCGGACATCATCATTGAACTATATGTAATAAGAAACATGAATTGTCTGATAATGTCTGATCCATAGTCCAATCTTGGTGATCTTGTGCTCACTGCAATTGTAATTTACAATCTTATTCAGTCAAGGGCGAAGGTGGGATCTGGCCGCGTGGCAGCTGCCTTACCCCTTTCCAACAGGTACGGGGTGCTTCCTAGTGGTGATGACATCGTTTCCGAGCCACCACAGGATGCCTCGCCTGTTGGGCCAGTGGCCGATTCTCCGGCAAGGTCCCGACAGTCACAGAGGGCGGGCCTATTAGTTATAGGGAGCTCCAACGTTAGGCGGGTTATGGAGCCCCTCAGGAAAATAGCGGGTAGGTCGGGGAAGAATGCCAGTGTGCACTCGGTGTGCTTGCCGGGGGGTCTCGTCCGTAATGTGGAGGAGGCCCTTCCGGCAGCTATTGAACGCACTGGGTGTGACCGGCTGCAGATAGTAGCACATGTCGGAACGAATGACGCCTGCCGCTTGGGTTCTGAGGCCATCCTTGGTTCCTTCCGGCGGCTGGCTGATTTGGTGAAGACAACCAGCATCGCACGCGGAGTGCAAGCTGAGCTTAATATCTGCAGCATAGTGCCCAGAGTCGATCGCGGTCCTCTGGTTTGGAGCCGTGTGGAGGGTCTAAACCAGAGGCTCAGACGACTCTGCGACTATAATGGTTGCAAATTCATCGACCTCCGTTATTGGGTGGAGAACTGTAGGGCCCCCCTAGACAGGTCAGGCGTGCACTACACACCGGAAGCAGCTACTAGGGTAGCAGAGTACGTGTGGCGTGCACACGGGGGTTTTTTAGGTTAGAGGGACCCCCCCTTGGGCGAAACGATAAAATACCTGACGGCTTACCAGAGAGAACATCAGCATCGTTGATAAAGAACGTCCGTCCTCAGAGACCAAAAACAGGAAAAGTTAACGTAATATTGGTAAACTGCAGGAGTATCCAGGGCAAGGTTCCTGAATTAGTATCGCTTATTGAAGGAAATAGTGCGCATATAGTATTAGGAACGGAAAGTTGGTTAAAACCGGAAGTGAACAGTAACGAAATCCTAGACACAGAATGGAATATATACCGCAAGGATAGGATAAACGCCAATGGTGGAGGAGTATTTATAGCAGTAAAGAATTCAATAATATCCAGTGAAGTTATTAGCGAATGCGAATGTGAAATAATCTGGGTTAAGTTAAGTATCAAAGGTGGGTCAGATATGATAGTCGGATGCTTCTATAGACCACCTGCATCAGCAACCGTAGTAGTTGAGCGCCTCAGAGAGAACCTGCAGAACGTCGTGAAGAAGTTTCGTGATCATACTATTGTAATAGGGGGAGACTTCAATCTACCAGGTATAGAATGGGATAGTCACACAATCAGAACTGGAGCCAGGGACAGAGACTCTTGTGACATTATCCTGACTGCCTTGTCCGAGAATTACTTCGAGCAGATAGTTAGAGAACCAACTCGTGAAGCTAACGTTTTAGACCTCATAGCAACAAATAGACCGGAACTTTTCGACTCCGTGAATGTAGAAGAGGGTATCAGTGATCATAAGTCAGTGGTTGCATCAATGACTACAAGTGTAATAGGAAATGCCAAGAAAGGAAGGAAAATATATTTGCTTAACAAGAGTGATAGGGCACAAATCGCAGAATATCTGAGTGACCACCATCAAACGTTCATTTCTGAGGAAGAGGATGTGGAACAAAAATGGAAAAAATTCAGAAACATCGTCCAGTACGCCTTAGATAAGTTCGTACCGACTAAGGTCCAAAGCGAGGGGAAAGATCCACCGTGGTATAACAATCATGTACGAAAGGTACTACGGAAACAAAGAAAGCTTCATCATAGGTTTAAGAGTAGTCGAATCATAGCTGATAAGGAAAAGCTGAACGAAGCGAAAAAGAGCGTAAAGAGAGCAATGAGAGAAGCATTCAACGAATTCGAACATAAAGCATTGGCAAACAATCTAAACAAGAACCCTAAAAAGTTTTGGTCATATGTAAAATCGGTAAGCGGATCTAAATCCCCTATTCAGTCACTCGTTGACCACGATGGCACCGAAACAGAGGACGACCGAAGAAAGGCAGAAATACTGAATTCAGTGTTCCGAAACTGTTTCACTGCGGAAAATCGTAACACGGTCCCTGACTTCAGCCGTCGCACGGACGCCAAAATGGAAAATATTGAAATAAACGATATCGGAATTGAAAAACAACTGCTATCACTTAGTAGCGGAAAAGCATCCGGACCAGACGAGATACCCGTAAGATTCTACAGTGATTATGCTAAAGAACTTGCCCCCTTTCTATCAGCAATTTATCGTAGATCTCTGGAAGAACGTAAAGTACCTAGCGACTGGAAGAAAGCGCAGGTCGTTCCCATTTTCAAGAAGGGTCATAAATCAGATGCGAATAATTATAGGCCTATTTCGCTTACGTCAATCTGTTGTAGAATAATGGAACATGTTTTATGTTCTCGTATTATGACGTTCTTAGATAATACAAATCTCCTTCATCATAACCAACATGGATTCCGCAAACAGAGATCATGTGAAACTCAGCTCGCCCTATTTGTCCAAGAAATTCACAGTGCCGTAGACACTGGCGAGCAGATTGATGCCGTATTCCTGGACTTCAGGAAGGCATTTGATACGGTTCCGCACTTACGTTTAGTGAAAAAAATACGAGCTTACGGAATATCGGACCAGGTTTGTGATTGGATTCAGGATTTCCTAGAAGAAAGAACACAACATGTCATTCTTAACGGTTCAAAATCTGCAGATGTAGAGGTAATTTCGGGAGTACCGCAAGGAAGCGTGATAGGACCTTTATTGTTTACAATATACATAAATGACTTAGTTGACAACATCGGTAGCTCCGTGAGGCTATTTGCAGATGACACGGTTGTCTACAAGAAAGTAGCAACATCAGAAGATTCGTACGTACTCCAGGAAGACCTGCAGAGGATTAATGAATGGTGCGACAGCTGGCAGCTTTCCCTAAACGTAGATAAATGTAATATAATGCGCATACATAGGGGCAGAAATCCATTCCAGTACGATTATGCCATAGGTGGTAAATCATTGGAAGCGGTAACGACCGTAAAATACTTAGGAGTTACTATCCGGAGCGATCTGAAGTGGAATGATCACATAAAACAAATAGTGGGAAAAGCAGGCGCCAGGTTGAGATTCATAGGAAGAATTCTAAGAAAATGTGACTCATCGACGAAAGAAGTAGCTTACAAAACGCTTGTTCGTCCGATTCTTGAGTATTGCTCATCAGTATGGGACCCTTACCAGGTTGGATTAATAGAAGAGATAGACATGATCCAGCGAAAAGCAGCGCGATTCGTCATGGGGACATTTAGTCAGCGCGAGAGCGTTACGGAGATGCTGAACAAGCTCCAGTGGCGGACACTTCAAGAAAGGCGTTACGCAATACGGAGAGGTTTATTATCGAAATTACGAGAGAGCACATTCCGGGAAGAGATGGGCAACATATTACTACCGCCCACATATATCTCGCGTAATGATCACAACGAAAAGATCCGAGAAATTAGAGCAAATACGGAGACTTACAAGCAGTCGTTCTTCCCACGCACAATTCGTGAATGGAACAGGGAAGGGGGGATCAGATAGTGGTACAATAAGTACCCTCCGCCACACACCGTAAGGTGGCTCGCGGAGTATAGATGTAGATGTAGATGTAGAACATGGGAACACACAGGGGGATCATCTGGCTCAGACTTCCATATTCCCCAATATGCACTGAGCGGTGTGCTTTGTAACACTTGGGCTTGCTCCAGCCCTATACTATCATCAGATCTGCCAGTGTGTGCTGCATATCGTGGTATGTGGAGCAAGCTTCCGACCACCCCCTTCTGTGATGAGGCAAATGTCCAACACTTTGTCACCTACTTGTTGTTTCCCTATACTTCAGCTAGTTTCCATAGATGTTTGCAATAGTACACACTACCAGTTGACCAGCTTCACCATTTCAGAGATGCTTGTTCCAAGACACAGGACGATAAGAATCTGCTTTTCGTTTTGATCGTGGTCAGAGATGATCCACTGCTCTATCCTTCTCTGCGCAAACACATACTCTGTAATGGCTTTGATGTCAAGTGGATATTAAGCGCAGAGGAGAATTGTGGCACATAATGTATTGAACTAAAGCATGTGCTTTTGATGAATTTTGAGGAACCTGGGACAACTATGTCTTCAAACTTATATTGTTAAACACTTACAAATAACAGTGAGCCATTCAAAGCTGATGACAAGCAAGTTGTGAATTACTCTTCTTCGCAATAATATGTATTTCTGCCATGGGAACTAATGCTTTTAAAAAATTCATAATTTATTTTCTCTAATCACATACCCATTAACTGCAATCCTCTTAGTGAACTTTAAGAATTCTTTTATATCTCAACAGTTTAAGGATACTAAAGACTTAAAAATTCAGTACATAACTGAGATGCAGGATTTTGTTCAGAGGTTGTGAAATAGCTTGTTTCATAATTTTGGAAATCTTTAAAAGAGATTGGATATTATAAAGCAAAATAATGTTAACATGTAAGAATATAGGACACACAATTATTTATTCATGACCATAATGAGTCAGCACCTAGTTTTGAAATGTCTTTTGCGAACAGTCATTAGTCTGACTCTCAAGTCATTAGTTAAACTACAGCATGTGAAAGTTTTGTTGGAGGCCAACCACTGGGGCTGAGCGGTTCTAGGCACTTCAGTCCAGAACCACACTGCTGCTATGGTCGCAGGTTCGAATCCTGCCTGGGGCATTGATGTGTGTGACGTCCTTAGGTTAGTTAGGTTTAAGTAGTTTTAAGTTTTAGGGGACTGATGACCTCCGATGTTAAGTTCCATAGTGCTTAGAGCCATACATGTTCCACTAGAATATAATAGAATATATATATTTTTCCCGCGTGGAATGTTTCCCTCTATTATATTCGTAAATTACAGTAACTTAGATTTTCTTTATTCTGACCACTTCTGTCAGGTGATAGAATACAAAAATTCAGTTGTGCCTAAAATAACAAAAATTGTGCTACAGAAACGAATGCTGAATACCTCAAATATTAATGCTCTTAAAGACAACCTAGCGAATGAGAAATGGGATTCTGTGTACCAGATGAAAGGGTCGGATGAGAAATGGAATGAATTCTACTCAACCCTATTGCATCATTATTAATATAGTTGTCCAGTCAGAGAAATCCAGAAGGTAGTTAAACACTGTCAAAATGGGAGTAATCCTAGACTAAAACTCCCAACAAATCTGATTAGGCTCAGGCAGCAAGTACATGATCTAAACCAGATTTATAAAGCTACTACTATGTAGGTTTTCAAGGAAAAATACAATAGGCCCAAGCAAACTTTTAAAACTGAAATTGTCAATCTAAGGAAGCAGATTAACAGCCAAACAATAGAACAGTCTGACAACATAAGCAAAGCATCTTGGAAGCTGATTGACAAATACCGAAAAGGTCCCAACAAGATGAACATGGAACCACTCAGCATAAGACATGATGGTAACATTATAAAAAACCCAGATACTATATGTAATATTTTTAATAACTACTACATTTCTGGTGAACAATCAACGCATATTACAGATTCACAGATAGAGATCCAATGCCATCTCACCCAGTGTACCGAATTTGAATTTGTGGAAGTGAATGAGCAGGAGGTTCGCAGGGCAATATACGTGCTAAAGAAAAAAATTTCATCTGGATGGGATGGCATATCCAGTGCTATTACTAAAGCATGCTTAAAAGAAATTTCTAAACCTCTTACTCACCTGATTAATTGCAGCATTACAGAAAACATGTATCCAACGGTTCTAAAAATGAGTGTAGTGAAACCAGTGTATAAAAAGGGAGGTAAGGAAGAAGTTTCCAACTATAGACCAATATCATTAATTCCCACTTTTAGTAAGATATTCAAAAGCATTATCCTTTCTCAACTAAGTGCCTTTTTCACAAAACATAAACTGCTTGTAGATTCGCAGCATGGCTTCAGAAAAGAGCTAAGTACAACCACAGCAGTTACACAGTTCATCCATGAAGTTTACTGTCTGTTGGACCAGAAGATGCAGACTGCAGGTATATCTTTGGACCTGACAAGAGCATTTGATACGGTAAACCATAGGGTACTTCTTAAAAAGGTAAAATCTTATAGTATTGGGGATCAAGCCATGAATCTTCTAACCAAGTACCTGTTGAATCGTAAGCAAAGCACTAAATTGTCATAAAAACTAGATAATAAAATAATGAACGCCCAGTCCACCAGTGAACCTGTATTACAAGGTGTACCACAGGGCTCAATCCTTGGACCCTTTCTCTTCCTTATATATATTAACGACATTGCACAACCCATTAACTCCCATATTGTAAGCTATGCAGATGACACGTCTATCTTATTCTATGGGAGCGAATCTAAAGAACTAGAATCTCTTGCTACTAGTGGTGTAACAGAAGTAACAAAATACTTCAATGATCAGGGACGCAAGGTGAATGTCACCAAATCTCAACTGCTGACATTTAAAACAGACAGTTCTCATCACAAAAATATGAATAGTGTGTGTAATATCTCTGCAACAGAAAATGGTAACTGTAAATTCCTGGGTGTATATGTTGATGAAAATTTGCGGTGGACATACCACATTAATCTCGTATGCAGAAAAGTCAGTAGTGCCATATATCTCCTCAGCCAGCTCGCAAAGGTAGTTCCTAGCCAAGCACTGAAATTAGTATATTATGGAACACTTTACCCCTTTCTCAATTACGGAATTGAACTATGGGGCTGTGCAGCTGATGTACATTTAAAAAGAATACTGCTACTACAGAAAAGAGCAATAAGACTTATACATGGGATGGGACATAGAGATTCATGTCGTGAAGTGTTTGTGCAGCACGAATATCTGACAATATATTCTCTGTACATCTTCAAAATAGTTGTATTTTTTATAAGTCAACCAACAGAAGCTATCAAGGGCAGTGATGTACACGATCACAACACTAGAACATAGTGTAACTATTTCCGTAACAGAACACCGTTATGACTGATAGAAGTCCATATATCAGTGGTTTGATTTGGTATAATAAGCTACCAAACTCTCTAAGACTGTACACAGGAAATGTTTTTAAAACAAAATTAAAATCTTTTCTAATAGAAAAATGTTTATATTCTTTCAATGAATTTTAAGATAGTGATTGTAACATGAGGCATTAGCATATCAGTTGTAATGTGATAAATGTAAAAAATAGACATAAGAAGCAACAGCTACAGAACATAGTGTATTTTATAAGTATAAATATAACCATAGTATTAAGTCTGACGTTTGCAAAAGCCATCATTACAATGGCTCCACGCAAAGAAAATGTAAATAAATAAATAAATAAATAAATTGAACCATTTTTGTTGGAGTTTGGGGAATAATGACTTTAAGACACTGCACTCTTACATTGCCTTTTAGTCTTGACACGTGTAAATGTTATTTAACAAATCTTAAGTATTCTGTCTTTGCTAGCGATCTTATGCAACTCAGTGGTTGACTAGCAAAAATTCCCATGGTTTAAAAAAAAAAGAAGTTTTATTTTTAGAATTCCTTTTGCAGTTGTTGTTGTTCTTCTTTTTTTTAATATAAAGCTGGACTTGCAACCCTATCTGATGTAAGGTTTAAAACGTCGATTAATATACATGACTCTTATGTTTACTGGAAATTTATCTGCATCATTCTGTTCATCTGTGCATCTTTTTAAATATCTTTATCTAATGCTCTTCTAATGGCAAAGTCACTGAAAAAGGAACCCAGAACACAGGTGGAGAAAATGTCATTGAAAAAGAACCTTGAAACATAGATGGAGAAGTATAAGAGTAAGATGTTAGTGTGATTTCTTGATGGATGTTAATGTGATTTCTTGATGGATCCACACTTTTATTTGTCAGACTGGAGGAAAATGCTGAAAAGCCAAAACAAGATGACTGGACCAAGATTTTAGTGCAAGCCTTTCTGTTTATTTCTCAACTGAGTTTGCTGCAGAACACCCTGCAAAAATAATGATATCAAAGTTCCTTGAATTTTTGAATGGGGTGGTTTTATCGTGTGATGATATACTGATTTCAGGACATCAAGAAGTTATTGAAGGTCTTCCAACCAGTGAACCACGTTCAAATATAGACCAAATGATTGCTGCTCTTGCAAATCGTCAATTGGGTTCTGATGGTTCTGCAGCAGCAGAAGCTGGTGAACAATCAAGGCCAAATTTAGCACCTAGAGCAGGTATGCTTGCAATTGTAATGGAAGATGTATGAAGGCTTAATCTTGCTTTTGATGCCCAGTTGGTACCAGAAAAGTTAAATTTATGGGATTCTGTGATTTTATAAGTCTGAAAATTCATTTCATTTCTGTCATTTTGAAGAAAAAGTGGGGGTGAGTGTGGAAAAGGGGGGGGGGGCGATGGACACCTGTTTTAAAAGCAGTATAGTTTTTTTTTTAATTATTTATTTATTTTACCTTTGGATTCATTCTTCTTAGATGTTAAGAGAGGCTGTTCAATAACTTCTTAGCTTGCACTATTGAGCCAATTAGTGTGGTTATTTAAATAAATGGAGTGCTTCTTGTGTCTGCCAATTAGGCATTTATTTGGCAGGAACTTTTGGAGACAGCTCTGGTATTCACCTTACAGCCAGGGGGAATCTTTCAAAACCCTGCCCAAAACTGCCATTCTTTCCATCTGTTTTGCTATTCTGACTATTGCTATTATAATCTCCAGGACTGTAGCAGATAGCTCTCAAGTGGACCTTGACACTGCCACAGCAGTAAGTGCTTTAACTCCATCCTTCAGATCGATGTAGTGTGTCATATTGGTCCTTGGCTGGTTTCACCATCTTCTGCTGTGATATTTTTTTGTTTTCAGAGCATTAGCAGTGACTGCTGCCACTCCACTCATTCAGCCACCCTTACTGATGCTATTAGTTTGGTTTTCTGAATACTGACAGGAAAAAAGAGACCATTGATGGCTTGCCACTTCTCCTTTGTTTCATCTTCTCGGCTCCTCCAGCACTAGCTAAATTCACATGGTCTTTCTTCTTGTCTTGCAGCTTGTCATGAGTGAGACCAGGGCCTCAGAAGGTCTTGCAGCCATACCAACATGTGAAATTTGGCCCACCACAGCAGGCACCTGTCACAAACTTGGCGCTCATGCAGCTTACTCGGCACATGTTTTCACATTGTCACAATATTTTTTGCAAGCTCTTCTCGAAGGTATTTTAATCAAAGTGACTTCGTGTCGAATCCCACCAGAAGATTCTCCACCTTGATCTGGAAGTCCAAAAGCTTACTCAGCCCATAGACTTGGGTTCGTATGCTTCCTCTACCACTTGTGAGCAGTTGTACACACTGCCAAGATAAATAGTGACAGTCTGTTCTTACTACTCTGGCTGTGCAGCTTGACAGCCACATAGCTGAATCTGACCTTTCTGGACTGTTTCCCAGTCTCACAGCCTTGAAAACTCGCTCTGACTGTTTGACACCTTTTTCCTTCGTAGCATTTTGTCCGTCGTTGAGATGATGTACTGAGTGGTGTGCAAGTAGGAGAGCTGATGGTGGGGTGATGCACAGTGGGAAGGGGCAGTGTACCATGTGGTATTATAGCCAATGGTATCATTCTGTTGTGTTTGCCTGTAGTGTGCACTTTAGTGTGCATGTAAAGCATTTATTCTTATCATGTTACTTTACATATG
Organism: Schistocerca nitens; assembly: GCF_023898315.1. Classification (NCBI taxonomy): domain Eukaryota; kingdom Metazoa; phylum Arthropoda; class Insecta; order Orthoptera; family Acrididae; genus Schistocerca; species Schistocerca nitens. The sequence goes on from NC_064616.1 coordinate 130,561,262, forward strand.
GTGAAGGTATTGACCCACTGTAGTGGTTATTACGAGTGGCATAAAGCAAACATGTCAAGTATTAAATCAAGTAGTGACAGTAATACACTCCTGGAAATTGAAATAAGAACACCGTGAACTCATTGTCCCAGGAAGGGGAAACTTTATTGACACATTCCTGGGGTCAGATACATCACATGATCACACTGACAGAACCACAGGCACATAGACACAGGCAACAGAGCATGCACAATGTCGGCACTAGTACAGTGTATATCCACCTTTCGCAGCAATGCAGGCTGCTATTCTCCCATGGAGACAATCGTAGAGATGCTGGATGTAGTCCTGTGGAACGGCTTGCCATGCCATTTCCACCTGGCGCCTCAGTTGGACCAGCGTTCGTGCTGGACGTGCAGACCGCGTGAGACGACGCTTCATCCAGTCCCAAACATGCTCAATGGGGGACAGATCCGGAGATCTTGCTGGCCAGGGTAGTTGACTTACACCTTCTAGAGCACGTTGGGTGGCACGGGATACATGCGGACGTGCATTGTCCTGTTGGAACAGCAAGTTCCCTTGCCGGTCTAGGAATGGTAGAACGATGGGTTCGATGACGGTTTGGATGTACCGTGCACTATTCAGTGTCCCCTCGACAATCACCAGTGGTGTACGGCCAGTGTAGGAGATCGCTCCCCACACCATGATGCCGGGTGTTGGCCCTGTGTGCCTCGGTCGTATGCAGTCCTGATTGTGGCGCTCACCTTCACGGCGCCAAACACGCATACGACCATCATTGGCACCAAGGCAGAAGCGACTCTCATCGCTGAAGACGACACATCTCCATTCGTCCCTCCATTCACGCCTGTCGCGACACCACTGGAGACGGGCTGCACGATGTTGGGGCGTGAGCGGAAGACGGCCTAACGGTGTGCGGGACCGTAGCCCAGCTTCATGGAGACGGTTGCGAATGGTCCTCGCCGATACCCCAGGAGCAACAGTGTCCCTAATTTGCTGGGAAGTGGCGGTGCGGTCCCCTACGGCACTGCGTAGGATCCTACGGTCTTGGCGTGCATCCGTGCATCGCTGTGGTCCGGTCCCAGGTCGACGGGCACGTGCACCTTCCGCCGACCACTGGCGACAACATCGATGTACTGTGGAGACCTCACGCCCCACGTGTTGAGCAATTCAGCGGTACGTCCACCTGGCCTCCCGCATGCCCACTATACGCCCTCGCTCAAAGTCCGTCAACTGCACATACGGTTCACGTCCACGCTGTCGCGGCATGCTACCAGTGTTAAAGACTGCGATGGAGCTCCGTATGCCACGGCAAACTGGCTGACACTGACGGCGGCGGTGCACAAATGCTGCGCAGCTAGCGCCATTCGACGGCCAACACCGCGGTTCCTGGTGTGTCCGCTGTGCCGTGCGTGTGATCATTGCTTGTACAGCCCTCTCGCAGTGTCCAGAGCAAGTATGGTGGGTCTGACACACCGGTGTCAATGTGTTCTTTTTTCCATTTCCAGGAGTGTAGTTTTCTGATCATCTAATTTTTATTTGAGGAATAGTCAAAAACAGAAAAAGTGGCCCAGTGTGGTGCTTTCCCATAGTCGCAGGTACCAGGGTAGGCAACAGCTGCAGTGTGTGGCTTGAGACAAAGAGAGAGAGCACACTGGTGACACCTCAAAGTATTGTGTGTCTCTGTCTGTGCGCAATACATCGTGCACCCTTCTTCTTATTTGCACATCACTATTGTAGAGGCTTTGTGGGCACGTAGCCGGACATATTGGTTACCTGTATTTATAGTAATGTGTTAATGTCCAGAGACTTGACACTGAACTCAGATGTCTCCCAATCGTGGCAATAATTGTGGGATTCTAGCCAGCTTCTCCCTCTGTACTAACTGTACACAGGAGGAGCAGGCAGTTACATCTTGCTGTTCTTCTTCTCAGTGACTCTCAGGTGATCAGTCAGATGGAGCCCATTCTCCTTCACAAAACTCCCCACTTTTTCTTGCTTGTTTCAGTCATGTGAATAGTTGAATAGAACAGCCAGGAGTCCTCTCACTTTATTCAATATATTTCTCATCCACTGTGTGTGTTCTTGTTCATGTTGCATGTTAACAATGACAATGGTACGTCCACTGTTAGAACAGGAAACAAGATTATGTTGTTGAGGTGTACATCATACATCTATCCAACCTGCTCTCTGTATCAGAACCGTAATATAGTTATAACAATGCAACCATGTGAAGGAACTTGTAGTTAAGTGTACTGTGTGTAAGAGCTGAGATATGTGATAACGTATTGCTAAATGTGCAAAATCTCAAAAAGATTTGTCTGATGGGGCATATAAACCTAAAGTTGCCTTATAACATGTAACTAGTCCTGAGCAGTCAGTGACCTGTGTGTGTACAAGCGGATTAGGAAATATAGAATAGGAAGAATCAAATATGTTCTTTTACATGATATCTCTATATATTGTGGAGGTGATTCTGAAGCAGAGCTGACATAGTAAAATAAACTAGTTTGGAGAACAAAGTTCTACATATTGCTGTGGTGGTGGTGGTGGTGGTGGTGGTGGTGGTGGTGGTGGTGGAAAATGTTCTTAAAAGTTTCATGACACTTTGTAGCTAGTATGATAAATTTATTTTAATAAGGATACTCTTAATAAATTTAAGATTGGAGGATAAAAGTTGCGACCAGGTGCTTTCACATAAAGCAAATGTAATGATAAATCGGAGATTTCTAGGGAAGAGAAACATAATTGATGCTGTGGTGATTTAATAATTGTTAAGATTAAGAATCATAGCATTCCTCAATATTGGTAAATAAATATGTGTTATTGCTACTGATATGGTCAGGCTTGCAGTAAGAATTGTCAGGAAACAACTTTTGCGCATTAAAAAAGGCAGTGAAAAATGTTTTGGTTTTATAATAGCATAAATGCAAAAACAAATGGTACTGGAAGGGAAAAGGTTAGCAATTTCATAACTTTGTCATTGTCTCAGTATGTAGTGGCACTTTCTGTTGGTGTAGGAAAATATTGGTACTGGTCACTTGAGCCTAGTGATGCTACTCCACTGACTACTAAATAAATGAAGGCCCTGAGACAATTGATGTGAGATGCAGCATATTTAGTTTGGGTAATGAAGACTACTTGGTGGTGCCCAGATATGTTAGCTGGTGAAAACCACTAGATGATGATCTTGTGTGAAAATGGGCAATTGTGGAACCATATAGAGTTTCATTACATGCAGTAAGCTCACAGAACAAAATATTAGTCTTCTCCTTAAAAGAGCAGACTGGTTACTTTGGAACACAATAGATGATGTATAACTGATACCAGATAGTGATGTGACAGTCCACGACTTACGTAAGGTAGGTTCTCTGCTATCATGCTGAATGAACTTCGAGGGACCAGGAGTGGTATAACGATCGTATCACAGCCAATGACCCATCTCATATCCTTGGTGTCTCAGCGCCTTGTTACTATGCTTTGAGTGTCACTTGAAAAAAAAAAAAAAATAAATCCCAAACCATACGATACTGTTATGACACTGATCTATGTTTTACTTTGTCAGCACTGTACCAAGTTTACAACTACCTTGCTAGAGGAAAGAATAAACAGAAGCACTATGAGACAGAAATTAAAAGGAAGAGAAAAGCTCTGCACAATTTGGGTATTCTGTGGATGTCAGACCACATAGTGTAGATCCCTGGAGGACTCTTAAATGCATAATTCACTTATCAACACTATTTGCTACAAACTATGCCCTAAGTTGCCTACTATGTACATTCACCTAACTTTCCCTGATACTAATGGCTTTCCACATCTTAGCCAAGCGTTCTGGCTGCCGTATGCCATCTCTGCTGGCATACTCGACATAACACGTCATGTGATGTGGTGCATGGAGGAACATAACCTGGTAGGTTACACTGTGAATAAAAATCCGGTTTCATTGATCATTCCTTGAGCCATTCCAAGGTTCGACAACTGAGTCTGTACCTGACATAATCGGTAGGATAGTGGGAAGAGGGCAAACCCAGGAACAGATACAGGGTCCCCACAAGTAGTTATAGAATGCATGTGCTGCTACATACTGTGCTGCCGATGATTGTAGGGACTCTGCCAGTTGCACTTCTGACTCCACTTGTAGCACTTGTAGCTGTGCTCTATTGGAGGATGGTTGGTCAGGGTTAGTCAGAAGCCATTTGAAAACAGTACAATCCCCTTATTAATTGAGTCATTCACATTACAGTCTACATCTGGTAGTACTGGAAGGAGGGCCTTGACCCGAGGACCCAGTGGCATAGTGTAGCAGTAGGCTATCAACAGCTGCTGTGCTTAGTGCAGCTCAGGCGTGACATGACCTTCCATAGTTAACATGCCCAGCCGGTGGCGAAGCTACGTTAGGTTTAATGAAATGAAATGTCATGTGGCTAGAGCCTCCTGTCGGGTAGACCTGTTGCCTGGTGCAAGTCTTTTTAGTTGTCAATGGGGATGATATGATGATGAAGACAACACAACACCCAGTCCCTGAGCAGAGAGAATCTCCAACCCAACTGGGAATCAAACGTGGGCCCCTTTGCTTGGCATTCTGCAGTGCTGACCACTCAGCTATAGAGACGGATGTTAGGTCTAATGTGGCAGGCTGACGTGGCCCATCGAGCACGCTGCGGCTGTGTGGCAGCAATTAGCACTGGCAGGCATCGCATTGGTTTGGTGGATATGGCCTCAGTTCAACCCTCACCCCATCAGTCGGCAGCTGGACCCACTGGCATGTGGTCCTGTTAAGACAACAGTAGATTTCTGGCATTCCCCAAGGTAGCATTATAGGCCCTCTGCTGTTCCTTATATGTACAGGGTGAGTTACTTAACATTACCACTGGAAACTCCTCCCAAACCACAAAAAAACACTGAATAACCAATTCCGCAGACCGAAAGTGAGGAGAGGGGCTGGTGTAATTGGTTAATAAAAACCATTGAGGAATGTACGGAAGTATGATTTTAAACACATACTTTTTTATTTTATTTTTTTTTTTAATGGAAACCTGTTGGGCAACGGCCTTGCCGCAGTGGCTACACCGGTTCCCGTGAGATCACCGAAGTTAAGCGCTGTCGGGCGTGGCCGGCGCTTGGATGGGTCACCATCCTGCCGCCATGTGCTGTTGCCATTTTTCGGGGTGCACTCAGCCTCGTGATGCCAATTGAGGAGCTACTCGACCGATTAGTAGCGGCTTCGGTCAAAGAATACCGTCCTAACGGTCGGGAGTGCGGTGTGCTGACCACACGCCCCTCCTTATCCGCATCCTCCTCGGAAGATGACACGGCGGCCGGACGGTCCCGGAAGGGCCGCTTGTGGCCTAAAGACGGAGCTAGAAAAAAATGGAAACCTGTTGTTATTTTTAGCACAACTGAAAATAGAAACAAATACTTAATCAATGCCGTTTCTTACATTGTAAAATTTTAATTACATCCAGAGTAATTTGTAACGTAAAGTTCCCACTTGAGTAACTTCTCAGATTTCAGTCGTGTGTATCTGAGAGAACCGAATTACTTAGGGATACAAAAGAACAGTGATGTAACATAGTTACAGAAGAGACATGAACAGTACATTACGTCCACATGCTAACATTTTTATTAGTCTTTTTATCTGAAGAATACTGTATGGCACTGATTTGTTAGAAGAAAATGTACATTAACATGAGAATGTAGTTAAACTTACAAATTTGTTTTTTGTTTTCAATTACAGAATGTAAAAGAGTGTGCACTGACATTTCAGGCCAATAAATGGTCAAAGTGGTGCCCATCCTTTGCTGTACACATTTTCAATCCACCACATAATGAATGTCTTGCACAACGCAGTATATCTGGTGTAATGTTGCCACAGGCTGCCTCAATATGATGTTTCATATCCTCTGGGGTTGTAGGCATATCATGGTACATGTTCTCCTTTAATGTACCCCACAGAAAGAAGTCTAAAGCTGTAAGATCAGGAGAATGACTGACCAATTTATGCATACGCCACATCCTATGAAACGCCCATCGAACATTCTGTCAAGGTTCAGCCTAGTGTTCAATGCCGAATGTGCAGGAGCACCATTATGTTGATACCACATACGTCTGCGCATTTCCAGCGGGACATTTTCTAGCAGTGTTGGCAGATCATTTTGTAGAAACTTGACGTATTTGGCAGCTGTTTGGGTGAAATGAGGACCAATGGGATAGTCGCCAATTACTCCGCACCATACATTTACATTCCACAGTCGCTGTCGCTCTACCTGTGGAAGCCAGTGAGGATTGTCGACGGACCAGTAATGCATGGTTTGTGAAACATGCTTCATTGGTAAACAGGCAGAACTGCTGTGTATCTTCTGTTAATGCCCACTGACAGAAATTCACTTGATTATTAAAGCCATCTCTATGTAATTGCTGATGCAGGTACACATGATACAGGTGAAATTTATTACAATGAAATATGTGCCTTACACTACTTCGACTCATTGCACTGTCTCTACTGATGTCACATGAACTCGTGTGGGTTCACATCAACAGCAGCTAACAAAGCAACTGCATCTGCTTCTCCTGTGATGGGTTTGTTACGGACCCGTTTTGCGTGTTACAATCATGCCTGTTGCATACAATTGTTTGTAGATGTTTTCAAATGTGCGGTGTGTTGGATGATATCTGATCTACAGTAGTCCATTACAAACAGTATTGTAAGGTGCTTAAAAACATTATTAGGAAGGCAAAGAGTATGTGGTATGCAAATAGAATAGCTAATTCACAGGATAAAATTAAAACCATATGGTCAGTTGTGAACAAAGTGTCTGGTCAGCAGCACAAGGTCGACTATATAAATTCAGTTCCCAGCAAAAATATTTCTGTTACTGATAAATGAGATATATGTACAGTATTTAACAATCATTTTCTGAGCATTGCTGGTGAATTAAATAAAAATTTCTACAGGAAATCATGTAACTTTCTTGGCAAATGCCTTTCCAAGATTGATGTCTGAAATAGTCCTCTGTGATACAGACAAGAGGGACATTGACTCAATAATTAAATCACTGAAGACTGAGGAGTCTCAGGGTTATGATGGAGTGTCTAGCAGAATATCAAAGTACTCTGCTGCACATGTTAGCCCTGCATTTGTCCATATTTGTAATTTTTCCTTTAGAAATGGTCAGTTTCTTGAGCGATTAAAGTACTCAGTAGTAAAGCTGTTTTATAAAAAGGGAGAAAGGGATAATGTAGATAATTTTAGACCTACTTCTATGCTATCGGTGTTTGCAAAAGCTATTGAAAAGGCTGTGTATGTAAGGATAATTGATCATTTTATATCACACGTTTTGCTATCAAATGTACAGTTCGACTTTAGAAGTCCTTCAACAACTGAAAATGCTATCGTCTCTTTTCTCTGTGAGGTACTGGATGGGCTAAACAAAAGGTTTCTAATGCTAGGCATATTTTTTTATTTAACTGTGGCATTTCATTGTGTTGATCACAAAATTTGCTCCAGAAGTTGGACCATTGCAGAATACGGGGAGTAGCTCACAGTTGGTTCACCTCTTACTTTAGCAACAGGCAGCAAAAGATCATTATTCACAATGTTGATAACGGCTGTGATGTGGGGTCTGAGTGGGGTACTGTCAAGTGGTGGGTGCCCCAGGGATCAGTGTTGGGGCCACTCCTGTTCCTTATTTATATAAATGATATGCCCTCTAGTATTATTGATAACTCTTAAAATATTTCTGTTTGCTGATGACACTAGCTTGGTAGTCAAGGATGTTGTGTGCGACATTGGCTCGGTTTCAAGTAGTGCAGTACATGACCTAAGTTCATGATCTGTAGAAAATAAACAGGATCTTGTTCTAAGACTTAATACTGCCATTTTTACTATTTGTACGGTATCAGAAGTGAGAGATTGTTCGACACGAATATTAGTCTACGTTGCTTATTTTCATTCACTTATGTCGTATGGTATTATATTTTGGGGTAACTCTTCCCATTCTAAAAGGATATTTTTGGCTCAGAAACGGACGGTTCGGGCAATAAGTGGTGTGCAAGTTCACGAACCTCTTATTGACCTCTGAGTATTTTGACATTGGCCTCTCAATATGTATATTCCTTATTGTCGTTTCTTGTTACCAATATTAGCTTATTCCCAAGAATAAGCAGCTTTCACTTGGTTAATACGCAGCAGAAATCAAACCTACATTTGGATCGGACTTTCTTAACTCTTGTGCAAAAAGGTGTGCAGTATACTGCTGCATCCATTTTCAATAAGCTGCCACTCGAATTCAAAAATCTTAGCAGTAATCCACGTGCTTTCAAATTGAAACTGCAGTGTTTCCTCAAGAGTCACTCCTTCTATTCTGTTGAGGAGTTCCTTGAAAAATTAAGCTGATTATTATTGTATTGCTGATAGCGTTTCCTTAAACTTATGGACTGATATTTTTCAGGTTCATGAACATTTATTTTTATCTGTTATTACTTTTATGTTGTAATTTCATGTACTGACACGTTCCATGACCTTGGAGATTTGCTCCTCAATTTGGTCCTACAGAACTGGATGTGTAAATAAAAAAAATAAAAAGGACTAATTCAGCAAGCGCTACATGCAGACACTGAGAGAGCCAAACTCATAAACATCGTAGTCTTCGTAAACATACCCCTGTAGATCTTGTTTGTTACAACATGTGACTGAGTGTCTGAGGTTTCAAGCATCAGCTTTATGTTACAAATTAGTCCGGATATACCTAACATTTTGCAATGTAACAAACAGCATTGATTAAGAATTCATTTCTATTTTCAGTTGTGCGAAAATTAATAACAGCTTTACATAAAAAAACCACATAAGTATGTGTTGAAAATCATACGTCCATGCATTTCTCAATGGTTTTTATTAACCAATTACGCCAGCTCCTCACTTTTGGTCTGTGTAATTGGTTATTCAGTGTTTGTTGTGGTTTGGGAGGTGTTTCCAGTGGTAATGTTAAGTGACTCACCCTGTATAAATGATTTAGAAGACAATCTGAGTAGCCATCTTAGGCTGTTCGCAGATGATGCTGTCGTTTATTGTCCAGTAAAGTCTTCAAAAGATAAAAACAAATTGCTAAATGATTTAGAAAGTATATCTGCATGGTGCAAAAATTGGCATTTGATCCAAAATAATGAAAAGTGTGAGGTCACCCACATGAGTGGTAAAAGGAATCTATTAAATTTCGGTTATACAGTAAATCAGTTGAATCTAAAAGCCATAAATTTAACTAAATACCTAGGAATTAAATTACAAAAAACTTAAATTGGAAAGTACACACAGAAAATGCTATGGGAAAGGCGAAGCAAAGACTGCAATTTACTATTGGTACACTTAGAAGATGAAAGAGATCTACTAAAGAGACTGCCTACACCATGCTTGTCCATTCTCTTTTGAAGTACTGCTGCATAGTGTGGGATCTTTACTGTATAGGATTGAAAGAGTACACTGAGAAAGTTCAGAGAAGAGCAGCATGTTTTGTATTATCGAGAAATAGGGGAGTGTGTGTCACGGACATGATACAGGGTTTGGGATGGACATCATTAAAACAAAGGTGTTTCTCATTGCAGTGGGATCTTCTCATGAAATTTCAATCAACAGCTTTCTCCTCCGTGTGGTGTCACAGCCAGACACCACACGTGCTAGGTGGTAGCTTAAATCGGCCGTGGTCCTGTAGTACATGTCGGACCCGCGTGTCGCCACTGTGTGATCGCAAACCTAGCGCCACCACAAGGCAGGTCTCGAGAGACTGACTCGAACTCAGCCCAGTTGTACGGACGACAGAGCTAGCGACTAGACGTACGAAGCCTTTCTCTCTCATTAGCCGAGAGACAGAATAGCCTTCAGCTAAGTTAATGGCTACGAACTAGCAAGGCACCATTAGCCTTACAGTGATTGTAATTAGAGTCTCACTTGTGTTCACCATAGAGATGTACAAGAAGAAATTAAAGATAAGTATATGAGAAACTCCGTTCTTTTCTTCATAGCATTAATTACGTATCCTGTTCCAGTACTTCACGCCCGTCTGCGTTAGTCTAGCGTGCATTAAGCCACCTCTATCTACAAGGTGTTGGCCCAGCTGCCGACACATCACTCCGAATGTGCAAATATTTTTTTGGCACAGACTTGCATGAGGAGACATTATTATCATAATAAGATGAGGGAAATCAGAGCTTGTATAGAAAGATATAGGTGTTCATTTTTTCCGCTCACTTTTTGAGGGTGGAATAATAGAGAAGTATTGTAAAGGTGATTCAATGAACCCTCTGGCAGGCATTTGAGTGTGATATAGATGATGTTGATGTAGAGTGTAGCACAATCATGGCAGAAGCCAACACTGGGATACATGCCAACTTGATTCAATCAATAACCACTCTGGCTGGACAGCTAGTATTTAGAGGTGTCAAAGTGTGTTTATTGTGGTGTTGCTGCTACAAATGTCATACACGCCATGTACCAAAGTGTCCCTGATGTCAGTAACTCGGTGAGCACCGACTGGGAGGTGGACGGTGGCGTTCAATAAGTTCTGTGGAGGAATGGTATATTTATTGCTGCCAGTGGTGCTCTTTATGGTGTTTAGCCCTTTTGTCTAGGCCTGTGCTGATACACTTAATTCTTCATGGAAAATATGCCATATTCTTTCTTTTGATATTTCTGTGACACTGTCCCATAATTGTATTTTCTCATTGTTACATCTGCAGTTACAGATTTAGAACTTTCTTCAAGTGTACCATCTTCAAGAGAAGTGTGCACACATCTGAATCCAGTGGCACATTACTTAAATGTTTGATTATGATGGTGATAAATTTAGCTTGATTGTGAAAGGCTTGTCAATATGCTTAGTTAAGTGAACAATTTCATAGGAAGGAAAAAAAACGTGTGACTGTCTTAGTTGTAAAACAGAATGCAAGATTAAGATCAAAAATAGAGGAGCGTAGGTATAAGACAGAACAATAGGCCAGGCTAAAAGACAAATAATGGTAGGCCTAAGTGAGTTATGACAGATTTTACAGTTTGGAAAGAAGCAAGGTATTTTAAGATAAGAAGAAAATTTTCTGCAACATAATGCCATAAAACATGGTAGAGAAAGAATAATATCTTTTCAGTATTCAGGCCACATAATTTTGAATGAAATTCTCAAGCTTTCAACAGCAATGTTCGAAAATGGTATACGAGGGACTTGAATGATTTTATTATATATTACACTTAATATAGTATCAGCACTTTTGGAACTTTGTTCATAGTATTTTCCAAAAAACTTTATGCTGTCCACTTCAGCTTGAAATACATTATTTGCCTGAGATTACAACCGTCTCACTATTCTTCAGACCTGGTAACTTTCAATCCACATACTAACATTCTGATTTAGGTTTCCTAAAAAAACTAGATGAATGTTAAGATGATTCCTTCGAAGAAAATAGTTGCAGCTGTTTTCTTGTTACATGCTTGTCCAATGTGAGCTTCTGCACTATCTAATGATCTTTTTGTCAGTGGGACATTAATTCCTTATCCTTTGTTTCCTGTTTCCTGGCCTGCATTATGAACCAATGTGTCTTTCATTTCCTCATGGCCCCCACAACCTTTCACTCAAGATACATGCTCATGTCATTTCTGTTTAACCCTTTGACTGCTGGAGGCACGCCATTGGCTCACTGCGCTGCAACGCCGAGGCCTGCGGTGTAATCCGGCTACCTGCGCTGCGAGCCTGTTCCTCAGTGCCACTGCTGGGACCGGATCAGCCCGCGCTGCGCAACCCGCCCAGTGTTGAATACTTCTCTGCTGATTACAACTTCTGCAGAGTCAGAGTGAATTTTTGGTGACTCTGAGCTGTAATATCTCGGGCAATAGTTTTTGTAAAGAAATAAAATTTGGCCATCTTGTAGAACTTTATACGTTCTCTTAAGAATAATAATGAAATGAATTTTATGAGCCACATTGAGCCAGAAAATTGTAGGTTACTCGGCCAAAAAAATAGGCGTCCCAAAGAACTTCGAAGTTTGGCTTCTTGCATCTCCTGAACTAATGCTGTGATGAACGTGAAACTTGGCATGAAGTTTCATTTCCATAGCACTTTTCAGTACTGAATGAATTAAGCACAAAATTTAAGATTTTGTAAAAACGTCAAAATGCGGTATTTTCGTTTTGATTTTGCTAAAAAACTATGCTCTGTAAAACATACCAAGCTGTACAACTGGAATGAAAGTTGGGCATTCGCATATCTAGTAGGGTGAACGCATGATGAAAATGAAATTTAGAGTGCAGTAGATTGACAGTACAATGACAAGGAAAATAAAAATTTTTATTCCCCTACTATTTTCCAATAATCTGCAAATTAGTCAAAAAGATGTTGATTTTTATGAAAAGATGAAAGCAGGGTATATTCGATACTTCTTTTACTAATACCATTTTCTATTAATGCTTCAAAGCCAGTCTCATTCAAACAACAAATTTTAAGCCCCGAACTCTCCCCAGAACAATGAGTTTAATTTCCAATATTGGCTAACAACAGAGTCAAAGTAGCAAGAAAAATCGCACTGAGAACAGAGTTTTAACTTCGGCATGTTGTTTCATGTTGATTAAAGGTGTTTAAATCAGTTATGGAAAACATGTTTTGTACATGTAGACTGAATGTGATCTATATTCGTACTACTAAAGTTAAAAGAATATAACTGCCCATGTTATGCATTAATAATTTAAATGTATTGTATGCATATTAATATATGGGTTTTGTTATACTGGCGCAATGTACTCGTCGTAATTATGTTGCCACAGCATGGATGTTGTTGTTGTTGTTGTTGTTGTTGTTGTCTTCAGTCCTGAGACTGGTTTGATGCAGCTCTCCATGCTACTCTATCCTGTGCAAGCATCTTCATCTCCCAGTACTTACTGCAACCTACATCCTTCTGAATCTGCTTAGTGTATTCATCTCTTGGTCTCCCTCTACGATTTTTACCCTCCACGCTGCCCTCCAATGCTAAATTTGTGACCCCTTGATGCCTCAAAACATGTCCTACCAACCGGTCCCTTCTTCGTGTCAAGTTGTGCCACAAACTCCTCTTCTCCCCAATTCTAGTCAATACCTCCTCACTAGCTATGTGATCTACCCATCTAATCTTCAGCATTCTTCTGTAGCACCACATTTCGAAAGCTTCTATTCTCTTCTTGTCCAAACTGTTTATCGTCCATGTTTCACTGCTATACATGGCTACACTCCATACAAATACTTTCATAAACGGCTTCCTGACACTTAAATCTATACTTGATGTTAACAAATTTCTCTTCTTCACAAACGCTTTCCTTGTGCATGGATATTGCACCATTTCAATCACCAAGTCCGTTCATTTGCCAGTAAACTGCTTTATATGATGAATAATTTTACACCTTTTGCATCTATTTCCCATCCTTTTCGATCCAGGCCTTGGACCGGCACTGGTGAAGTTAAAAATGGATTTATATGTTTTTTTACATTTTTTGCCTTTTTTTTAGTAGTTCATTCAGAAGTGTCAATAAATTTTCTCAGATTTAGTTCCCAATGATTAATAATGCTTCTTTGTATGATAAGTCTCAAAGCAGGGTACAACACATAATGGAACGCTGCAAGTTTTGCATTGGTATCTAGTTTCCTAGCGCACTTTCGGTTTCGTACAAACCATGAATCTGTGCATGAGCATACTTTTCTGCAAATGTCTGATCTCACTGAGCTCAGTAACATGTCACAATGCTCAACTGCACCCATAACAGCCGGAAAATGTCTCCCTGTGAATCGCAGAGGATTCTCGTCATCATAGCACCTTCCCCTATCAGCTTTTTTTCCATTCTGTAGCATATTTTTCTACAATCTCCCTTACAAGAGAAAGGTGAAACTCTGTGAGTGCCATTTTTTGCCCCTTTTACTTACTGGTGGATAGCATGAGCATTTAGAGGGCACAAATCCAAAATGTGAAAAAAATATTTCTTGAACCATTTCACAGTCTTATGCACTGATCCCACTGAGCTCAGTAACATGTCACAACGGTCAACTGCACCCATACTCAAATTTTAATCGACAATACATTGTGGTTTCTTCATTTTTTAGCCAGTATTTCTGTCAGTCTTTTCTGTTTCAACCATTTGTGTTGTGTGACTTGTGGTCAAAATGCACACCTCTCTCTTATCTCACCACTTGATGGCAAGGACCTTGTCAGTGGACTTAAACTCAGTTTGTCCTCGTTTTAATTTCTTCTGCAGTTTTGGCATGTTGCGCCTATTCTTATGAACAGTGCCACATGCGGCTGTTCCATGGTTGTGAAGCCAGAGGAACAGGTCTGGGCTGGGGTACCAATTATCGACATAAAGAATATGACCCTGTTCGAGATACGGTCCTATAAGAGTTGTCACTACGTCGCCACTTTTTCTGAAATCGTTGAACCCAATTTCTGTTGTTACACCTCTATATACAATAAAATCTAAAATATACCCACTCTGACAGTCACCCAGTACAAATGTCTTTATTCCAAATCTACTTCGCTTGGTTGGAATAAACTGCTTAAAAGATAATTGTCCTTTGAAGAGCAAGACTTTCATCTATACAAAGTTTGTGATGTGGGCGAAATAAATTACGAAACGTCTTACGAACTTTGTCAACAATCGTCCTAAAATAGACTGTCGCCTCCAGTACTCGCAGAGTTATCACTGAAGTGTAACGTTCTCAGAAGTAGCAAAAATGGCCTCGGGACATAATTTTGCTGGAAATTGGCGTGTTCAAAAGTGTGTCTCTGGATCAATAATCACTTAATTTTAACTTTTTAACTTGTACCATTAGAAGGCAAACAGCAACAAAACAAAACATTTCCTCAAATCCAGTGTCTTTCCACTTTGACAGTTGAGAATTCACAGATTCTGTAGTATTTCCTCTGGTGTAAATGTAAAAAGATTTGTTTTGTCTGCAATAAATTGCAACAGTTCTTGAGACAGAAATATCACAAGAAATGAAAGAATGCTTGGGTCAGTATCCAATTGACATTTGTGTCCTGAACTCGAGTCATTGAAGTAATGGTTTAACAGCTGGAAATTGGTTTCTTTCCAGTAAAATGTGTCACTCAAGTGCTTTCTTTTCTGAACTATTTCACTGTCACTTTCTGATTCCTCGGATTCAGAGGAACTGCTGACTATAATTCTTGCTCTCCCCACTGATGTAAAGGGCTGAGGATTCTGTTGAAGACTTATCACTGCTATCAATGTCAGATAATTCACACTCACTGTTGCTCCTGGTGAGCATGTCCAGGATCTCTTTATCTGTGAAACCACAGTGACGTGACGTTTCTCACATAGAAAACAAGAAAACTGACAAAAACACAGGAATTGAAACCAAATTCTGCAAAGAGGGAACACAGCAACAAACGTATATGCACTGTCAAACTATATAGTCAGACCACTGAACAGCTACTGGAAGAGCAGGGCCGAAAGACAGCTCTGCGTGTTTACATGTCTTTAGTGCTCAGGTAGCTGTGACTCAGCACGCCTAAACTCGTCCCTAGCAGTGGAAAGGCCGGTGGTGCGGTACGCGTCAACACGTCCTTAGCGCTGTGGGGAAGACCGAAGGGCCATGCTTATACACGTCAGGAGCGCTAGGGGAATGGCAAGGCATGACGAGTTAACACGACCCCAGCAGTCAAAGGGTGAAGTCTAGATTTATTTCCTTCCTCTCCTCTTATGCATCAGGTTTATCATTTTTATTCAAATTGCTGTAATTACAGTTACTGTCAGTGTGAATAAGTAGTAAATGCAGTAAATCAGTGCTGTACAAGGATTTCAGATTTTTTTTTCCCTTGTGTGATTAATAGGAAATGTAATTCCAAGCCAGAGGTTCAGTGACTCATTTTTCTACACGACATTTGGTGCTTGATTAGTCATCATCATTAGCTTCTTTGAGTATGGGTCTTAGATGTGTGTGTGTCTGTCCCTTTGATGTAAGTTTACTAGTGTGTCTACCATTTCCACTTCACATTGTCATATTTGACCCCCACCCATGTTTCTTGTCATCTCCAGATAAAGAACTTTTGATACTGACTATTGAAGATGTTAGATTTGGCAAGCTTTTATTGGTCATTTATGCTTTTGTTTCTAGTGCACTGTAGTTACAGGGGTTACATTTCGCTTATGTTGAAATGCTTTGTGTTTAACTTTTGTATTCGTGTTTTACGAAATACTGAAAATCTTAGAGATACAAATAATCTTTTTTTCTTTGTCTGCTTTAGGACCAAGATTTGGATTTCGTCGGAATGGAGATGTGGAAGGCGTTAGACAGTCTAGTGGTAACTGGCAGCGAGACACAGATTTTTGTTGGAACCGAGGCACTCTTATTAAGCCTTTTGATTCCGATGTGCTGCAGGATTTGTGGCATAAACAGTGAGGTTTTCTCCTTAATTTTTTGTCCACAAATTTATGAATTTTACTTAAGAAAAACGTTATTCCGTAGGATTAAACATAATTTAGCTGTGCAATATTTTTCCATTTGTTAGTTTAAACAATTTGTAAACATGACAACTCTTCTCCCATAATGTACAGTAATATGCCTAACTCTGTTCCTGAGCACATGAAAATTTGAAGACATCTAGTGTTTGCAACCATTTTGTGTATTGTCAAGTGGAGTGAAATGACAATTAGAAATGCTGCCATGTGTAAGAATGACAGCAGATGAAATGAAGAGAGGTATCTACACTTCTACTCATTTAGTTGTAATCGAATATCAGTAAAGAGTATAGCTTTTATAAAAACAGAATAGTAATGAAAATGCAAAGGAGACTTTGTCAAGAAAGAGAATCAAAAATAACAACTCAAGCAGAAGAATGTAAAGGAATGGAAGAAAGGAAAGAGATGTCCTTATTCACAGCAAAGAAAGATGTGTTAGTAACAAAGAATAGATGTGTTGAAAGTTAGTTTTATCAGTTCTTGCAACAGTGAATGTGAAATAAGTATTAATGCTCGAACAGTTCCTTATATTTTAATATGTCAGTTTCATACAAATGAATTATTACATATTGAAGACAGTCACAATGATTGTGCCATGATCTTATCATCCTATACAAACTCAAATGGAAATAAGTAAATGAAAAATTGAGAAATCACAGAACAGGGAAGTTTTAGCCAATATTTAATTTTATCATACTAAAATTGCTATTCTAGACAGATTGTGTTTTGTGACATTTAAGGATACTACACTGCTATATATCTGAATCAGACTAACAAAGTGACTGACAGTGAAGCACAGTTGAGCAGGAAGGGAGAGGTGACGTTGGTTTGCCATTATATGCACACGGGGATGGGTGTGGCAGCAGTAACTATGCAGTTCCATACTGACTGCCTTCACATACTCCCTATTAATGTGCAGTAGTGAGTTCGCTTTATGGAATTGTAATAACCTTGTCACTTAAGGTCGTGTGTGTGTGTGTGTGTGTGTGTGTGTGTGTGTGTGTGTGTGTGTGTTGGAGGGGGGGCAGAGGAGGGGGGGGTGCGTAAGTGCACATGTGTGGGTGGGCATGCATGCGTGGGTGGGTGGGTAGGTAAGTGGGTGAGTATGTGTGCGTGCACTCTACCTTAACAAAGGATTTATTGTTTATTCTCTCTCTCTCTCTCTCTCTCTTTTTTTTTTAGTTTCTGCTGATGACCCAATCGTCCTAATATTTGGTCATAGCTTTCCTACATATCTTACCGGTCATTGTAGTGTACATGTAGTATGTCGTACATCTTCAGGGGGAGGGTATTCCTTAACAGTGAAATGAGAATTCTTATGGAACTCCAGGTGGAGGTACTCAAAGTATGTCTGAACTGAGTGATGTTTACCCCTGTGCCACAATCTGCATTTCTCCATTGTTTGCAGAGTCATTTCCTTTCTCAACACTGTTGTTACCTGTACTGTGTTCTGTGGATGTTTGTGTCTGTGGATAAAACTATATCTTCTTATTGTTTACTATCCTCACTTCATGTTTTCAGGATTCTTTAACAAATTTTTCAGTGTGTTGTACTTCTCAAGTGTCATTTGTGCCACAGCTCTCTCTAGCAGTATCTGGAGTTATGCCTCATGTTAGCTTTCATTATTTGTTGTCATGTAAGACTTGATATGTACCCAAATCATTTCAATAGCATTACAGTGGAAGCAGTATGGTGAACACACAACAGCCCTGTGGTCATGTTCTTTTGCCAACTCAAGAACAATATACTGTTGAAGATGTGGCATATTTTGTTTCTTAAGTTCTATGAACTCCACCTTTTGCAAATTGTCCTGAATTTGCACATTGTGAGGTTTTAATTATTCCATAGTGTCAACTATTTTTGTTACCATCACTGAAGCTTTATCTCTGATAACTGAAGGGCATGGGGCATTATCCATAACAAAGACAAACAGCTGATTTAAGTCATCCGATAGTTGCTGTACCACTCAAGAAATGTCTTGTGATTCATCTCTTCATGGTGTTCGCTTGTTTTCCTTAATTTGTAAACCAGGACACAGTTTGGTACAAACCCAAAGGAAGTGTCAATGAGTAAGACAATAATTCTTGCATCCTTTCCATTGGGAACAGCAGTACATACATTTGTACTATCATCTTTTCAGCCTTTTCTGATAGAATGACTGGTATTTAGCCAAGTTTCATATGGCCACAAAAGGTCTTCATACCATACTTTAATAATGTCTCATGAAAATCAACACCACAATGCATTTATGTCAATTTGTTTAGTTTTAATTTTGTATTCATTAATTTTTATATACCTGAAAGCAAGAATTCTGTTCCCCAAGGGGGCTCACCACACTCTGGTGAGTTTGTGCTTGGCCACCAAAGGGCCCCCACCTCTGCAGCATCTTTTCCCTTCCGTGTTGCATGTCTATCCTCTTGCTATATTTTTCCCCCTGCCTTGGGGAACATGGCTGTGATATTTTTGGGAATGTGTTTCTCATTTTCAGTAGCCTCATATCAGACCAATCCCTCTACTGTTTATTTACACTCCTGGAAATTGAAATAAGAACACCGTGAATTCATTGTCCCAGGAAGGGGAAACTTTATTGACACATTCCTGGGGTCAGATACATCACATGATCACACTGACAGAACCACAGGCACATAGACACAGGCAACAGAGCATGCACAATGTCGGCACTAGTACAGTGTATATCCACCTTTCGCAGCAATGCAGGCTGCTATTCTCCCATGGAGACGATCGTAGAGATGCTGGATGTAGTCCTGTGGAACGGCTTGCCATGCCATTTCCACCTGGCGCCTCAGTTGGACCAGCGTTCGTGCCGGACGTGCAGACCGCGTGAGACGACGCTTCATCCAGTCCCAAACATGCTCAATGGGGGACAGATCCGGAGATCTTGCTGGCCAGGGTAGTTGACTTACACTTTCTAGAGCACGTTGGGTGGCACAGGATACATGCGGACGTGCATTGTCCTGTTGGAACAGCAAGTTCCCTTGCCGGTCTAGGAATGGTAGAACGATGGGTTCGATGATGGTTTGGATGTACCGTGCACTATTCAGTGTCCCCTCAACGATCACCAGTGGTGTACGGCCAGTGTAGGAGATCGCTCCCCACACCACGATGCCGGGTGTTGGCCCTGTGTGCCTCGGTCGTATGCAGTCCTGATTGTGGCGCTCACCTGCACGGCGCCAAACACGCATACGACCATCATTGGCACCAAGGCAGAAGCGACTCTCATCGCTGAAGACGACACGTCTCCATTCGTCCCTCCATTCACGCCTGTCGCGACACCACTGGAGGGGGGCTGCATGATGTTGGGGCGTGAGCGGAAGACGGCCTAACGGTGTGCGGGACCGTAGCCCAGCTTCATGGAGACGGTTGCGAATGGTCCTCGCCGATACCCCAGGAGCAACAGTGTCCCTAATTTGCTGGGAAGTGGCGGTGCGGTCCCCTACGGCACTGCGTAGGATCCTACGGTCTTGGCGTGCATCCGTGCGTCGCTGCGGTCCGGTCCCAGGTCGACGGGCACGTGCACCTTCCGCTGACCACTGGCGACAACATCGATGTACTGTGGAGACCTCACGCCCCACGTGTTGAGCAATTCGGCGGTACATCCACCCGGCCTCCCGCATGCCCACTATACGCCCTCGCTCAAAGTCCGTCAACTGCACATACGGTTCACGTCCGCGCTGTCGCGGCATGCTACCAGTGTTAAAGACTGCGATGGAGCTCCGTATGCCACGGCAAACTGGCTGACACTGACGGCGGCGGTGCACAAATGCTGCGCAGCTAGCGCCATTCGACGGCCAACACCGCGGTTCCTGGTGTGTCCGCTGTGCCGTGCGTGTGATCATTGCTTGTACAGCCCTCTCGCAGTGTCCGGAGCAAGTATGGTGGGTCTGACACACCGGTGTCAATGTGTTCTTTTTTCCATTTCCAGGAGTGTATTTATTTTCTTTCTTCATTTGCCATCTTCTGTCCTTTCTCTGCTTCAGTGTCTGAGGTTCCTCTTTTTCTTCCTCCTCCTCCTCCTCCTCCTCCTCCTCCTCCCTGTGCATTACTGAAGGCTGGCCCACATGTCTGACACATAACTGGTGACTGGGTAACGCATAATGCCCAGCCCTGGGTTGACAGGTAGGGTTCACATGTACACCCCCAGTACAGGCCAGGCCCAGGGAGTGGTGACTGCCTGACCTGTTACCTTCTCAGTTTGCCAATTGATCCCTCTGTTGGGTGTTCGGTAGGTGTGACCTGTGATGTGATCAATCACCTAAGTTGGCTGAGCCCACCCTCTAAGGTGCCCCCCAGTTGGAAGGAGAGCGCTTTTGGAGATGCTGGAAATCGTGGGGATTTCCTCGCAATGAGCCAAACATCATCTTCTCAGTCTACGTCTACTAAATGTAAACAGAATGAGGCTAATGTTTAAAAGACCCTCCCAGCCTCACCTCATTTCCTCATGATTTCATGTACTGAAGACTGTCAGTCCGTTGCTGTTGTTAATATGTTTTTTTTAAACAGAAAGGTGTTGATACAGCTACCGGCCCTGTGAAATTCTGCTCTTGTTTATGCAATGGCACTTTGCTCTTGAAGACTACTTGTTATTCTCTGGCACAACAACTGCTTGCAGCTTCGCTTCTCTACGGCTATCTTGTTCATGTTGAGGCCCATCAAACGCTGAATTTTTTACGTGGTGTTGTTTAGACAAGGCTACTCGATGGTCAGATTGAGGCAGAAATTGAAATTTACCTCTCTGATCAGCGCGTCATTGCAGTCCATCGGGTGATGAAAAAGATAGATGAATCCTTAGTGCCCACATGCTCTCTTTTTATCACATTTGATAGGCTATGAAGTTATCACGGCCCGAGCATACATTCCCAACCCGATGCGCTCCTATCCGTATGATTGTTACAACCACACTTGACTGTCCTGTCGACACCTGGCCAAATGTGTAACCTGTAGTAGGGATGCTCATGAGGGCGATTGTCTGCCCCCTTCTGCCCACTGTATGAATTGCAGTGGTGACCCTGCAGCCTCCTCCCAAGATTGTCCCATTATCTCGATGACCGAGGCATCCAGGAGATCTGGGTGAAGGAAAAAGTGCCTTACCCTGTCACTCGCAAGGTGTTGGCTAGTCAGAAACACTGTGTATCACCATCCAGCACTTACAGTACCGTGCTTGCTACATCTCATTCCATGCAGGACATGGCCACACTGACATGAGACCTCAAATTCAGCACCGTGGTTGTAAAATCACCCAGTGTCACAGTAGCATCCCCATCTCCTCCTCCTCCAGCTGTGCAACAAACCACCAAATTTTTGCCTCATGTGGCAAAAACACCTTCTACACAACCAGCAGGCCAGAAAGGACAGAAGGCACACTCTCACAAAGACTTTTTACGTCCCTCCAGCCAGCAGACATCTGATTGATCATCTGCTAACTGCAAAGGCTCCAAGAAGTCAAACAGAAGCAAATGGTCATCTCCTTAACTGACTTGGAGATCCACTTCAACAGTGTTGTCACATGATACCCTCACCCAGCCGACCTTCATGTCACCTAAGTGCACCGCCAATCGTTTTTCTGCCCTGTACTCCGCACACTGGCTGAGAGAGAATGCTGGCACCTCTGTAGATGTTGTGGAGCACGAGCCTCCAGCCCCTGTGCCCTGTAGCAGTGTCTTCAAAGGCTGGCACTCAGCAGCTGCTGAGGTGACACCCCTTCGTTTTTTCCCTCCTCCTCTTTCTCCATCGTGACTCTCCTCCATTGGAATGTTCACGGCCTGATATCCAACCAGGAGGAATTACACCTGCTCTTGGAGTCACAATCTCCATTTGTTCTCTGCCTCCAGGAAACAAAATTGCATCCTCATTACTGCTTTGACCTCTTGCATTTCTTTCTGGTCTGCTTTGACCTTCCCCCCAAGGATAGCATTCCATCTCATGGGGGAGTCATGTTGCTCATCCGAGATGATGATCATAATCAAACCATCTCCCTCAACACCCAGCTGCAAGCTGTTGCAGTCCACATTTTCCTTCCTCACTTCACCTTTTCCGTTTGTACTGTTTACATCCCTCCATCATTCGGTGTCACCAGGGCAGGCATCCTCCAACTTGACATCTTGGGTTGTCGGGTGTTCTGCCGGATATCAGCGTCTTACTTGCACGATATTTCGGTCACGTAGCTCGTAACCTTCATCAGGTGCGACCTGAGACTGCTCCTCGAGTGGACCTGGTCCAGTATTTATGCCTATGGCCTTCCCCCTCCACCAACGGCTGCAGGCGCTTCCTCTGTGGTCCGCGCCCATTCCCTGCGACCTGCTGGAGCGTTGCTGCTCCATTTTCCGTCCGCTGCGGTTCTAGGTGTTCCCTCTGCGGTCCGCGCCCACCAACCCCGCTCCTGGGGGTTTCATCTACGGTCTGGGGTACGAATCTGAGTGGCATACAGTTTGATGATACAACCTTAAAGGTACTCAGCAAGGGTCTCAACTTTGCTACGACCCCTAGAAATGTACCCATTTCAGGTTTCGTCAGTGCAGTAGAGCAAGTTGCAGCCCCACTTCCACCTAATGTGGCAGAGGAAGTCCGCCGAGAGACCTGCAGGGCCCTCACCAAGGCCAGGCCGCCGAAATCGAACATCACAACCGAGGAGAGGCTTGCACACAAGAAACTCCGGGAAGACAACAGCATTGTGGTACTGCCAGCAGACAAAGGGAACTCCACTGTCATCTTGCAGCAGGTGGATTATGATGAGAAAGTACGCCAACTTCTGGAGGACCCTGCATACAGAATTCTGGAGTGTGACCCCACGGACAAGGTGGCCAAGAAGACTAGTGCTCTCTTGAAGGAAACAGGGATGCCTGATAAGATCATCAGACAACTACGGGAGAAAGCGCCAGTGCCACCTAGACTGTATGGTCTGCCTAAAATACACAAGGAGGGCGTGCCCCTACGTCCAATTGTCAGTAATATTGGGGCACCTACGTACACAACAGCCAAGTACTTGAAAGGTCTCCTGTCTCCGTATGTGGGCAAATGTATTCACCACATCCGCAACTCAGAAGATTTCCTGCAACGCCTCAAGCAACTGCACATCACAGATTCGGACATCATGGTCAGTTTTGATGTGGTATCGCTGTTCACCAGGGTCCCACTGAAGGACTCACTAGAACTGATTGCAGAGAAATTTGACGGTGCTCTGTTGGACCTGTTCAGTCATACACTGACATCCACGTATTTCCTGTACAGAAACCAATATTACGAGCAAACTGAAGGTGTAGCTATGAGCAGCCCACTGTCCCCTGTGGTTGCCAACATGTTTATGGAGAGTTTTGAGGAGAGGGCATTGGAGACAGCCACATTTAAACCCACATGCTTCTTTAGGTATGTGGATGACACCTTCGTGATCTGGCCACATGGGATGGACATGCTCAATGAGTTTCTTGAACATCTTAACTCATGCCACCCTAATATCAAGTTCACCATGGAACTGGAGAAGAATGGCCAGCTGCCATTTCTGGATGTACTAGTCCAGAGGAAAGCAGATGGATCAATTGGCCACAGTGTGTACCGAAAACCAACACACACTGATTTATATCTGCAGGCCAGCAGCTGTCACCACCCTGCACAGAAGAATGGGGTTCTGAAGACTTTGGTCCACAGAGCACATGCCCTGTCAGACCAAGAGAATCTACCTATAGAGATAGAACGTCTCAAAACAGTTTTCTCCAAGAATGGATACACGGACAGACAAATTGAGAGGGCACTCCAACCAGCCACCATACCACAGGTTCCTGAAGAAGACCAAGATGAAACAAAGAAGGTGGCATATCTGCCCTATGCTGGCTCTATTTCTGCCAGAATCAGTAGGATCCTCCGTAAACACAATATCAAGTGTGTTTTCTGTCCATCCAACAAGATTGGGGGACTGCTGGGGAGTGTCAAAGACGACCTGGGGTTACGAAAACCAGGGATTTACAATATACCTTGTCAATGTGGCAGCTCCTATATTGGCCAGACGACAAGAACTGTGGAGATCAGGTGCAAAGAACATCAGAGGCACACTAGATTAAGACAGGCGACTAAGTCAGCCATTGCTGAACACTGTCTAGAACTAGATCATGCCATGAAGTATGAGGATACCAGGATTCTAGCACAAACACCCAGAGTTTGGGACAGTGTTATAAGAGAATCGATAGAAATTAAAATGGCTGACGATCTTATGAACCGTGACACAGGGTACCAGCTAAGCAGAGCCTGGGATCAGGCGAGAATTGTTAAAGGAGCAACGGGGCCAGTTGCAACACTGCACAAACAGAAGAACCAGAGACATGGAGATGGAAAACGAGCCCCTGACGGACTGCCAGGAGCACCAGACCGAAGATGGAACACACAGAAGTGGGACTGGTGGGCGCGGACCGCAGAGGGAACATCCAGAGCCGCAGTGGACGAAAAACGGAGCGGCAACGCTCCAACAGGTCGTGGTGAGCGGGTGCGGACCGCAGGGGGAACGCTTCGTACCCCAGACCGTAGATGAAACCCCCAAGAGCGGGGTTGGTGGGCGCGGACCACAGAGGGAACACCTAGAACCACAGCGGACGGAAAACGGAGCAGCAACGCTCCAGCAGGTCGCAGGGAATGGGCGCGGACCACAGAGGAAGCGCCTGCAGCCGTTGGTGGAGGGGGAAGGCCATAGGCATAAATACTGGACCAGGTCCACTCGAGGAGCAGTCTCAGGTCGCACCTGATGAAGGTTACGAGCTACGTGACCGAAATATCGTGCAAGTACGACGCTGATATCCGGCAGAACACCCGACAACCCAAGATGTCATTAGATCGCCGGGAAAGCCTGAAGAGTTACATCCTCCAACTTATTGGACAACTCCCTCGCCCCTTTTTACTGCTCAATGACTTTAATATGCACCATCCCTTTTGGGCTCTTGCTGAACCTGTCAGAGAGGTGCCCTCTTGGCTGACCTTCTCAGTCAACTCAACCTCATCTGTGTTAAGGGAGGATGTAATGGAAAATGTAAACATTTATTTTAAAAATTGTTACAACTATATTTATTAATTTACAAATCTAAAATTTTGCATGAGTAAAGCATAAGAGCTGTGTTTTAACATATGCCTCGTTGTGTTTTAACATATGCAAGATTAATATTTTGCCAGAAATTTGAATTTTTAATTTTTTTATTGTTTTCCTTATAAAAAGCCATAACTCAGATTCTAATC
This sequence comes from Schistocerca nitens, assembly GCF_023898315.1. Taxonomy (NCBI): domain Eukaryota; kingdom Metazoa; phylum Arthropoda; class Insecta; order Orthoptera; family Acrididae; genus Schistocerca; species Schistocerca nitens. Next base: position 130,586,961 of record NC_064616.1, read on the forward strand.
ATGCAATTAATCTGAAAATTTTATTGTAGTGTCCTGAGAAGGTTATAAGACCACTGAACAACAGTTATTAATTTATGGTACAATTTGTATCATTAACTGAGTTTTTAATTTTGCACCTCCAAAATTAACTTTTTTTTTCTACATACAATCATCTAAAAATCAGAATGTAATTGCAGGATCTCGTTTTTTTTTAGTTCCAGGGAGACAGCAACATGTTGTGAACAGTTCCTGAAAATTTCATAGCATTAGCGCGTATACTTTTTGAGAAAAGGCTTCCAATATCGTAAAAAATGTAAAACAGAGAAAATTAGGTTCAAAGATTTTCTTTTCATACTTCGACGTGTAATAAGCTTATCTCAGTTTTAAAATCCTCCATACTGATACTCCTCATCCTCCAGGTTTCTCTTCTCTCCTCTTCGAATCTGCCTGGCCTGTATTTGCAGGTAAGAAACTGATCTGTTAGCTTTCTTGACCCTGCTCTCGTCAATGGTGTAAAATGCCTCTGTTGTAAGCACACCAGGATCTATACCAACTCTCTTCAGCACTTCAATTCTGCCATTATTTCCATTATTGTAACATAAAACTACATCATAGACGCCTATTTTGAGTACTTCAAGTCTACAGAATGTCCTTTTTGAGCAACTAATCCAAATTTAATTATTGAGGCTTTGATTTGCATTTTGTGTCTTTCCGTGAAGACACTTCCTCAGTAAATCAGGGTTTGCAAGAAACCTGAATGTGGGCATAATTGCATTTGTAACAGGTTCTGGTTATGAGTGTTTATGTGAATAGGTGTCATTTCTGTTGTTGAACTTATACCAATCATCGTTCAGACATAGATTGGTCAGTGGATAGTTTGTGGAAAAAAATTTCACACACAGCACACCTCATTGCCTCTAAAATGTGTGTGCTTTTCCTGATAGCTGTCCTATAAATCCGCTTCTTTCAGAGTAAGCTTCCTTTTCCTCCTAGTGGTTTTCCATCCTCAAGTACTTCACCTTTCTTCTCTTTCAGCAAGCGATGAAGCCTAACACCAAGCCTCCTTTGGATGTGTCCATCACATTCCAACTTTTCTATTGTTGTATTGTACAGATTTTTATCTGCTACAGTTTTGAATGAGGAGGAGTTCCGATCACCAAGGTATTTAGTATATCTAACACCATACTGGTCCTCAGATCTGGAGAACATCCTCACAACTGCAGCAGCCTCCATGCCCCAACTTGAGCCACTATAATTCATAGAGCATACTATTGCATGCTTTTATTGCCACAGTTTATCACTGTCTCCATTGTTGGACATTTTCCTTGTTGTACACTGGTGGCAGTATTTAGATATAATTTTTACATCAAAAACTTGACCTGAGTCAATACCAATAACAGATGCAACTCCATACAGAGACGTGTGATCCCTCTTCATCCACGTCCCATCTACAGACACACACAGATCAGTAACATCTGTAAGAGATATGCTGTCATGAATATCTACCCCAGGATCTATTTCTTTTTGGTTTATTTCCACCAGTTCCTCCACTGCTTTCTTCATAGAAACTTTGGCAGTATCACATACAGCATCAGACATTTCTTCAAACCTTGCACAAGGTGGAGACATGTTCAGAAAACCATTACCTCCTTTCTTACCCTGTCCAAGGCATCTCAGCACATATGCTAACCTAAAATTGCTTTCATAGGTACCAGTGGCATTTTTTTTTTAATTTTTTTAAAATTTTTTTTAAAGGAAGAAAATAAAAATTCATAGCCACATGAATTACAAATTAATTTAAAATCATAAGCTATTCCCACTCTTCTTTCTTCAACAACAATCGTGCATTCCATATTTTTACAAATAACACATGAACATGAAAACTTTATAGCCTGGCAGAGACACTCTAAATCAATAAGTCTGAATCCAGTGGAATCCATATCATCGTCATTCACGCACCTGTACAATTCTTCTGTCCCAAGTTTTGATACTGAAGCTAAGAGCTTTGTTCTTCATTTCAAGCTGCTTCCTCTTTTTTGTTGGTAAACAGATTTCCTTACAACCTCCATTTCCTAAACACAGTTTTTCCACCACCCATTATGCATAAATCTTGACTTCCACATAAAGGTTTCGCAAACCAGTGCAGAGTTAATCAGTTTAACAATTTAAAGGCATTTCTAAAGCTGCTTTCATGATAAAATTCGCACACAACATAGATTAAACTGTGTAGATCAAGAAAATATTTTTTTAAAATTGATTTTTTGGAAGAAAATCCATTACATCCCTCCTTAACACTGGAGCACCCATGTTCCTTTCAGACTCCATGCACTATTTAGACCTCTCATTCTGCACTGCTCATTTTGCCTATCATCTCGAGTGGTCCATTCTCTCTGACAAATACTAGAGCGACCATTTCACATATGCTGTCCATTTGCTGACACCTACTCCACCTACGTGCAAACCCAAATGACAGTTTTCTAAGGCTGACTGGAGGCTTTACTTCTCCTTGGCAACTTTCGATGACCAACTTCTCTCCAGTTGTGATGACCAGGTAGAATAACTTACAAAAGTTGTCCTTACTTCAACAGAACATTCCATTCCCCACACTTCATCTTTCCTGTGCCATGTCTTGGTCCCTTGGTGGACTGAGGCATGCCATGATGCAATTTGCAAGTGAAGAGGTGCTCTCCGCATTTTTAACCATCATCCTATAATGCAAACTGTACGCATTATAAACAGTTGCGTGAATAGCGTTGTCACGTTCTTCAGGATAGCAAAAACGCTAACTGGATTTCATTTACTAGTTCTTCTAGCAGTTTCACTCCATCTTCCGTCGTGTGGGCCAATGTCCAACAGCTGTCTGGAGCCAAGGTCCATTCCCCAATTTCCAGCCTGACCATAGCAAATGGTGATCGTTGCAGATGATGTCAGAGTGGGCCCTATTGCTATCTCCAACACCTTGGGCAGCTATTTTTTGGAGATTTCATGCTCCACACACTATCATCCTGCCTTCCTCCATCGGAAATCAGTGGAGGCAGCTCCGCTGACACCCTTCTCTTCTCAGAATTCTAATTGCTACAATGCTAGTTTTACTATGAGGGAGCTAGATCATGCTGTCACTTCTTCCCAATCCTCCACCCAAGGGCCAGATGACTTTCACATTCAGATGTTGCAGCACCTTTCTCTTGCGGACAAGCACTTTGTCTATATTTACAATTGGATCTGGGCAGAGGGCACATTTCCCAAATGCTGGCATGAAGTCACTATCATACCCATACCTAAGCCTGGTAAGGACAAATACTGTCCTTCTAGCTACTGCCCCACTTCTCTCACCAGCTGTGTTTGTAAGATGATGGAACATATGATTCATGCCTGGCTGGTATTGTGGCTCGAGTCTTGCAATTTACTAACCAATGCACAATGTTGATTTTGAGCTCACCATTCTGCAGTTGACCATCTCATCACTTTGTCAGCCCATGCCAGGAATGGTTTGCTATGGAAATACCAGACTATGGCCATGTTTTTGGATTTGGAGAAAGGCTACAACACCTGCTGGAGGACTGGTATCCTCCGTACTCTCTACACACAGGCTTCCAAGGTCACCTGCCCTGTTTCTTTCAGGAATTTTTAAAAGACATAGTGTACAAGGTATGTATGGGTTCTGCCTTGTTGGATACCTTTATCCAGGAAAACGGAGTGCTTCAGAGTTCTGTCCTAATCGTCATCCTCTTTGCTGTTGCCATTAACCCTATTATGGGCTGTCTCCCACTGGGCATCTCTGGCTCTGTTTCATTGATGATTTTGTGATCTATTGCAGTTCTTCATGGACTTGTCTCCTTGAGTGGTGTCTCCAGCATTGGCTTGATCATCTTTACTCGTGGAGCATCATCAGTGGCTTTTGTTTTTCCACTGAAAATACCAGTTGTATGAATTTCTGGTGATGGAATGGGTTTATTCCACCATCTTTAAATCTTGGGCCTGTTGCTCTTCTGTTCATTGAAAGTACAAAATTCCTGGGGCTCACGCTCAATAGGAAACTTTCTTGGTGCTCCCACATGTATTACGTGGCTGCCTGCTGTACCCGGTCCCTCGGTGTCCTTTATTTCTTCAATGGTACTTTCTCGGGAGCAGATAGAACCACTCTCCTCTATACCCAACAGATCCCTTATCCGTTTGAAACTAGACTACGGGTATTTCGTTTACGCATCTGCATGTGATGTTCTTCTCAGTGGATGTGTGTGCTGTTTGTCTGCCAAGCCTGGCCACCCATCCTATGCCTCCTCCTTCAATGACTCCTTCGACTGCCAGTATGGGATGCGTCCATCTTCTGTGTTACCTCCTGGAGTTCGCTTTCAGCTATTGTTCCATCAGCTTAACTTCACACTACCTGCCACTTTCCTGATGGGTGTGAACCCTTCACCAACTTGGCTTTGTGCAGCGGCCCGTGTTCACCTTGGACTTCATTCGCTTCCTAAGGACACTACTCCATAAGCCATAAGCTCCTCGAGCTTTGCACGGAACTTTGCAACACTACCTTTGTGTACACTGATCGCTCTCGGACCAGCCGTGGTGTCGGATGTACCTTCATCATTGACATCGATGATTTTCGGTATCAGGTTCCAGAACACTGCTCAGTATTTACAGCAGAGCTCTTTGCCTTGAACCAGGCCATTAAGTACATTCGGCAACACAGGCTTTTCAGTTGTGTTATTTGCTAATGGTAACACAGGTTTTTTTAATAGCTGGATGTTCTTTTCCCTTTTAACACCCATATATTTAGTGATGAACAGCATTTTGCTGGAATTTGGCCAAATCTGTTACTCATTGTTCTAGCTTCCTCTTTTTACTGGGTGTCCATAGCTTAGTTGAACCAGCCCTCTGTGTTCTGCACAGTATGTTTCCATGCAAACTTTCATGACAGTAATAAAATTTTCTTGGGCTTCCAGCCGCATCAGGTGGTTAAAATCCCACGAGCTTTCGACAGAGCTCTCCCTGGTTATTGTCAAGTGGTAAGACTGACTGCCGTGTCGCCATGGCCGCATCGTTATATAGCCACACTGGCTGTAACATCACTGGTGCTCTCTTCCTCGCCATATATGGTCATGTTTTCATTCCGCGTCCATCGTGCCCATTTTAACATCGCGATAGCCAGGTCCCAGGCTGTGCTGAGCTGCAAACCTCCATCCTTGTTGATGGTTTTTTTCAGAGGTTTGTATTTCAATAGCTTCTTTTATGATGCTATCCCAAAATCCCTTTGTCTTCATAATGACAGATCTTTTGTTGAATAGAATTCGGTGTCCATTTTCTAAGGTGTGTTCTGCCACGGCTGATTTTTCTGGATAGCGTAGGCGTAAGCACCTCTCGTGTTCCGTCTGGCGTTGCTCCGTCGTGCGTACTGTTTGGCCGACGTAGTAAAAGCCACACTGGCACTGAACACTGATGAAATGTTATATCTCTTCAGGAGACGGCTAATCTTTCCTGACACTGTACCACAGAAAGGCAAAAATACAAGTTTCTTTTTTTCTTCTTTGATGGTGTTCTCTTCTCTGTTGGTGTGTTTCTTGCGTGTTACACCAAATATAGCCTGTGACACTTGTCCATGGCTGTACCCATTATCCCGGAAGACTTTTTGGAAGTGGCTCAGTTCTAGTGGCAGACTTTCAGCGTCTGAGATGACTTTAGCACGATGGACGAGGGTATTCAGAACGTCACGTTTTTGTGCCACATGGTGGCACCTGAGAGCGTGCAGATACCGATCTGTGTGTGTCGGTTTCCTGTAGACACTGTGGCTGAGGTGCCCATTGGTTTACAGTCGAACGAGGACGTAAAGGAAGGGAAATGCACCATCTGTCTCAACTTCCATCGTATACTTGATGTGGCCGTGAATGCTGTTCAGGTGTTCTAAAAATTCTCCCAGTTTTTCACGACCATGGGACCAGATGATAAGTGTCATCGACGTAACGATAAAAGCAACTTGGCTTAGCTGGAGCCGTGTCCAATGCGATGTTGGCTATGGATGGAGCTAATGGGCTTCCCATAGCCACGCCATCCAACTGGTCGAAATACTTGCCACCATGTAGGAAGTACAACGATGTCAATGTGTGCTTAAACAGTCCCACAATTGTGCTATCAAATAACTGGGAGAGGAGATCTATACAGTCATGGATCGGAACATGTGTAAACAGGGAGACCACATCAAAACTAACCATTATATCTCCTTGACTAAGACACAGTTGTTTAATTCTGTTGATAAAGTTGTCGGTGTTCTTGATGTGATGCACACAATGACCCACATGCGGTGCAAGGAGGCTGGCCAGGTGTTTTGCCAGTCTGTAAGTGGGTGACCCAATGGTGTTCACAATGGGACAAAGAAGAGAATCCGGTTTGTGGATTTTTGGTAGTCCATAAAGCATAGGTGGTCTCAGCACCTGATAGAGGAGATTATTAATAATGTCGTCTTCCAGTGTTGACTGTTTCAGAAGCTCAGATGTCTTCCTCATTATTCTTGCAATTGGGTCCCATGGCAGTTTCTGGTATGTATCCTCTTCAAGAACCAACTGAATTTTGGCATCATAGTCAGCTTTATTTAGAATGATGGATGCATTGCCCTTGTCAGCTGGCAGAACCACGATGAGGGGGTTGTTGCGGAGTGTGTGAAGACCATTGCGCTCAGCCCTAGTCAAGTTAGACCTCGGTGGTTTAGATTTTGAAATGAGCGACACGTTTCACAACGAATTTCGGCAGCACTCTCACTAGGCATCTTACAGATTGCTTGTTCAACCCCACTTATAATATCACAGATAGGGATGCTCCGAGGCGCTGATGCGAAGTTAAGACCTTTCTTAAGTGCCGAAATGGCACTCGCGTTGGTCTCTTTCTCCGTCATGTTGATGACAGTTTGTTCCATTGATTTCCACTCTGCACCGTGTTGTTGTTGAGATAGCCACGTGAACTTCCCTTTCTGTTTCTCTGTGGTCTTCTTTTGCAATGACACGTGTTGTGCTGTGATGGCCACGTTGATCCCCTCCCAATCTACTTGCGAGAGTACCTCTGTCAATTGCAGATGGATAGCCAGCAGCTTGCGACCATTTAAATCCAGCTGCCTGCTAGTGAAGTGTATCCTATCCCGCAACAGGGCAGAGCTGACACAATGGTAGATTCTTCTAGCTGCCGAGGTGTTGATGTGATGGCTCACCATGGCAAATCATGGAATCATGTTCTCATCTCGACAGCGTATCAGGAAGGCTAGAGAGCTTAACAGGTTAGCCTTCTTAACATGCAGGTTTCCTAGGCGTTTAATGCTGCACCATATTTCCTCGGCGATATGAATTAATAAAATTTTCTCAGACTTCCAGCCACGTCAGGTGGTTAAAATCCCACGAGCTTTCGACCGAGCTCTTCCTGCTCATTGTCAAGTGGTAAGACTGACTGCTGTGTCGCCGTGGCTGCATCGTTATATAGCAGCACCTTTGGCTGTGACGTCACTAGTGCTCTCCGAAAACACCATCAACAAGGACGGAGGTTTGCAGCTCAGCACAGCCTGGGACCTGGCTATCACGATGTTGAAACGGGCACGGCGGACGTGGAATGAAAACATGACCATATATGGCGAGGAAGAGAGCACCAGTGACGTCACAGCCAGCAGTGCGGCTATATAACGACTTGGCCATGGCAACACAGAAGTCAGTCTTACCACTTGACAATGACCGGGGAGAGCTCAGTCGAAAGCTCGTGGGATTTTAACCACCTGACACGGCTGGAAGGCTGAGAAAATTTTATTAATTCATATCGCCGCAAAACCATGCTTTCATGACAGTGTTTTTTGTGAATCTTCAAAGTGTTTCAGTTCTTTTCACTACTTTCTTTAGAGGTAGTCTAGTCACATCACTCTCTCTCTCTCTCTCCTCAAGATATTGCCACACCCAGTCTACGAATTCACATGTCTGACCATGCAAAATATGGGCAGATAGCTTAACTTTATGTTTAGTAACCAAACTTTCCTGCCACATCTGCTCTGATCTCCAGATAATTGTTCATATAAAATAAATGTGTGTGAGGGAAACAAAGCACAAGACAAAACTGAATCACAAGAGTGACACCGGCCACATACAGCTGACAAGTAAATGCTATGTGGCATAACAGAACAAAAGCCACATTTGAAGCACATACTCACCAAGTGAGGTGGCGAGTGGTGCTCTCACTGGACTTGCATTTGGGAGGCTGATGGTTCAGATTCCCGTCCGGCCACTCACAGTTAGGTTTTTGTCATTTCCCTATACTGCTTAAGGCAAGTACTCGGATGGTTCCTTTGAAAGGGCAGAGTTGCTTTCCTCCCCCCTCTTTCCCTAATCCAAGTTCGTGCTCAGTCCCTAATGACCTTGCTGTTGATATGTCATTAAACACAAATCTTCCTTCATTCCCTCTTCGAGCACATTCTGTGGTTGATTATTGCTGTGGTAGCAACGCTATAAACAACTAGATGTCAGTTCCTTTGTTATTCTGACCCAGATATAAGTGTTCTCCAATTAGGAATGAAACGTCATTTCTGTAGAGCATTATGAAGTAATTAATCATGCTAATTCTACTATCTCATGCATACATGTTGTATGAAATGATACTTCGGTATTTCTTGTTGCCGTTGATGGTTTAGCAAAATTTCCAGCTGCATAGGACATTTGCAGATTTTTGGGTCCACAAATAAATTTGTCAAAATGTTAATTGTTGTTTTAAGCATATAATTAATATGTTAAACCATGATGTGTTTTAATTTAAATACTTAATGAAAACATTATCTAACTTGCAGAACTGCGAACTATAATTCAGAAATGGAGCAATACCGAATTGAGCAGTGCAGGCGTCCCCCAGAACCCCCACCTCAGCCACCATCAACTGTAGTTGGGAAGAGACGACGTGGTGTTCGCAATCAGCATCAGCACAATTACAGAACTAGAGCTGCTCAGGAGCAAAATGTCAATGCAGAATCTGAGGTATGAGGACATATTTATTACATCATTTCCCTAATTAAACAGCATATCATGTGAACAGTTTTATGAGGCATTTAAGTTCACAAATTAGAGGTTAAATTTAGGGTGCATCATGATTAATAGCAAAAAATCATGCAGTTGAAAGTATACGATAATGAAAGTGAAAACATCAGTGTGCAAATGAGGTGTTTGCGAGATGTATGTGAATATGGGGGTTATGAGCCATTAATTCCTTCGGTATGGAATATTGACCTAGTTGGTACAAGTATACTTGAAATGTTTCTTTTTGATTATGTCCCTATCTAATTAAACTGAAATCGTATCTGTAGGCCATAGTTGGGGAACATGGTACATGTATGATGGCAACCAGCGCATTCTGCTGCCAATGTAAGACAATAGCTAACGTGCCGATATGGTCCACATTGATGAGTTTAGCAGGGTCTATATCTTGACCTCTAAGACCACCTGACCCCAACCCTCTGAATTTTTTCTGTCTGGGGTCCTCTCAGAACGAAAGTGTACAACACTTTCTGCTGTTACCGTTGATGAACTGAAGCAGCAAATTGTACAGTCTTGCAAAGATTTACTAGATGGTCTCAGAATTTTTGGAAGACTGAGTAACTCATTGCAGAGATGAGTGCAGTATTGCATGAAAATAAGAGGACAACACAAGGAGTGCCTCCTTTAATCTGTAAGAGTATAACGTGTTATGTGCTGAACTAGTGTTCTATTTCTTGTTAAGATAAACCATGGGTGAAATCTGACCCAAGTTCTCATTTTTGTGCTGATTGACAACTGAGCACCTTAATTATTTGATGAATTGCTACATTTAACCCCTTAAGGTGACGCTTGAAGATTGAAGGTTGTGATCTTCTTTAATTCAGGGTCAACTTTCTGTTACCAGTGTCTCTGTCTGTCTGTCTGTCTGTCAGTCAGTCAGTCTTACCAGTGTCTCTATCTGCCTGTGTTTTTGTTCCCAGTTTTATTGTTGTTGTTGTTGTTGTTGTTGTTGTATTTTCTCAACACACACCTTGACGAATTCAGCATTGTACAGATGTTTCAGTTATTTCAAATTACTACTCAAAATATGTGGGTACAGAAAGGTTTATCTTTAATTTTATTATTAACTCTCCTTATTGTATGCAGGATACATGTATAACACTGTTTCCATTGTTATTTTTAAAAATTTTCTGGTTTCCCTTCAGATATTGGTAGAAGACATTTGATGGGCATCACATTCAGCAGGAAGATGTACCAGTTTTGGTCCACCACATTATGACCCATTATATTATGACGAGATAAGCAAGCCTTGACTCAGCTAGAGACTTTTCTTGTATTTTAGGTGACAGTAAGACATGTGGAAAGGGTTTCAAGTTTTGCATGTCATCTGGACTCTTACCAAAATTTTTGGGGGTGGGGAAAATAACTAATTTATTAATTTTTTCCAATTAGTAAAATCACATGTGCTGTCTGTTATCTCCAGAATTGCTGATGTCCTGTATCTATGTTACAATAAGTGTGCCCCAACTTGGTATGTTTCTAGTTTTTGTCTTTTCCTTCAACTTTTTTCTGTTGGTTTCTGCTGCCAAATGAGTGTTGTGGTTTAGTAAATATTAAATCTGACAGAGTTTATAGTTTAAATCCAAAGGAACAACCCATGAAAGAATATCAGAAACAGAATGCAAAGAAGCCTTTTTCCCTTAACTGATGGATGTGATTTGATCAACAAAACCTCATGAGAGAATTAAATAGTTCTACCTTTAAATAGAGGATGAAGGACAACTATTTAAGCTACACAGTTAATATATAAATCACAATTAACCATTTATGTCCTAAAATATCTGTGTGTCATTTGACGGGGCTAAGTTTGGAACTACTGACCTGCAGAACTTCTTTCATAATTCAGTTTGTAGGGGCAACAAATGTCTTTTGTTCGTGTTCTTTTTTGGTTAATTTTAAATATTGAATTAATGACACAAACAAAACTAAATATTTCAGTATTCTTCTTTTCCATTAGATTCAATGCCAGCTCCAGTATACTTAACTCATCTCTTTCCACTCTTCCATTTTTCCCACCTCTACTATTTTCTAAATGACAAACCTGTTGCTGAGATGTAGGATAATTGTTATGAAATGTACATGTGCACTGTAAGTGCAATAAAGCCAACTACTTTGTATGGAGTAAGATGATTTGTTGCTTTCACTCCATTAACAGTATACTTTCGCTTGGAAGTTTCATAGCTGTTTAGAATAGTGCTGCATATTTTCTACATTGAAATTTACAACATAATGAAAGCATTTGTTAGTAAAGAATATCACCCTGTTTAAGGTTCCATATTTTTGTTCTTTGCCTATTGATCACTAAATACCTAGACTTCGTTAGACATGGAAACATTTCTGTTGTGGAAACTCAGTTGTTAATCACAGGCTGTTCATATAAATCATATGGTTAGTGTAATTAATGAAAACTATTGGAAGTATAAGGAGCTGTTAATTGAACATGAGGTAGTTGGAAAAAAGTAAGTAAACTGTTTATTATTTCAAAAGTAGTAGACATAACTGTTAATACATTAATCCCACTGTGAGACAAGGTGGTCATGCCTTCATGAAGAAATGTTGGCAGTTTCCTAGAGAACAATGATTGTACCGAGGCATGCACCTCTTCATCCTAAGCAAAGGAACAGTGATGGACTTATTTCCTCGGGGCTCCAAAACTATGGAAATTGCATAGGGAGAGATCAGTACTGTATGAAGGATGTGTAAAGGCTTCCTAGCAAAACTTCTGCAGCATGGTTAAACAGCTTTGGCAACATATGTGCCGGCATTATTCTGCAACAGAATGTTTCCATCCATCAGTATTACCAGGCATTTAAACTTGGTGATATGCTTAACTTGTAGCAAATCCATGTACCGCTGGGCATTAATTGTGGCACCGTGTTCCAGAAAGTCGGTGACCAATGGATAGACAGATGGCATCATTCTGTTGCAGGATAATGCCTGACCACTTGGTGCCAAGGTCTTGTTGACTGGGCTGTAGTTGTGTCTTGAAAGTCCTTCCACATCCTCCATACAGCTCTGATCTCTCCCCATGTGATTTCCATATTTTTATAGCCCTGAGGAAAGACAGACAGGGCTGTTGGTTTGCTTCAGCCAAAGAGGTGCACACCTGGGTAGAGTCATAGTCCCATAGGTAACAACAAACATTTTTTCTGTTCAGGCATGAACTATCTTATCTCACAGTGGGCTAAATGTATTAACAGCTATGGCTATTACTTTTGAAATAATAAACAGTTTATGCATCTGTCTTGATTTCATTTGACTGCCCCTTATACATCCTGTAATGTTGGTATTTATATTACCTCTAAGAGGCTGCATCTTGTATTGCCCATAAAGGGGACCTACGGTCCCAAGAGTTATACAAAATGTGTCCACTCGGGAGGGCTGAGGGAGAACAGGATAATCTCACTCAGAATATGTTAGAAGATAATGTAGACTGCAGCATATCACTTAGCTTTTGTGAGTTTTTCAACCTAATGAGAATCTATTAATAAAATCTTTCCACGTTGCATAATGTGTCAGTTACTCACAAAAACCCTAGACAGCAGATACAGAATTTTGATTTGTTTCTACCGTAGATTTCAAAATGAAATGGTGTGTTCAAAACAAAAATGGCAACATTTCAAATCAAGTTTTTAGTGATTCATTTCTCATGTACACTATTTGATCATAATGTTGCAGCACTTGTTAATTGCCATCAGCTCTTCACCTTTATGACAGCTTGAAATATGCTGGGGACACTTTCGATTAGATGTCTGAATGTCAGTGGAGGAATAGCAGCACATTCTTTATAAAGAGCCAAAACCAAGAGTATGTAATGATGTGGGACACTGGTGTATGGAGTGAAGTCAACTTCCTAACTCATTCCAGAGGTATTCCATTGGGTTCGGGTAGGGTCTCTGGGCAGGCCAGTCCACTTCAGGAATGTTAGTGTCCACAAGCAATTGCCACGTACACTGCTTTCTTTGGGTTGCATGTCACACTGATACAGTCATTGTCTCCAAAATGATCTTCTACTGTAAGTACTGCACAGTGCCGTAAAATGTTTTCATATCGTTCTGCATTTAGTGTTTCCTTAAGTGCAGTATGGGTACCACATTCTAACCATGAAAAGCACCCCCATTCCATAACACCACTTCGTTGGTATTTAACTGTTGGCACTGTACAAGATGACAGGTAACGCTCTTCATGCATTTACCAAACCCAAACACATCCGATTGCCACAGGGTATAGCACAATTCATCACTTCAAATCATTCATTTACAGTCACCTACTGTCACATGGCATCACTGTTTATATTACCTTCATGTAGCTGAATGGCCTCAGTGGTCAGTTGGACCCCATTTTGGTGATCCGTATTTCTAACATACCCCAGTTATCCAACTGGGGAAACAGGACCTACAATTTAATGTGGATCTGAACCATATTTCACTTCTGGTTACTCATCGTATGACTTGAGACATGAAGGCTAGGTTAAAAGCAGACTGAAAAAGTCCACAGTCCAACTGGGATTCGCTCATGCAATTCCTCAGTTTCCAGGCAGCTGTTTTACTGATAGACCCCCAGGTGCAACTATTTCTTCCTTCTGCTCTCTGCAATGCTCGATAGATCCTGTCCGTCAGTTCAAGAGGTCTGCACGGACTTGGTTTAGCTGTGGTTTTCCTCCACATTTTCGCCTCACAGTCCCATCACCAACAGTGACTTGGGCAGCTTTAGAAGGATTGAAATCTCCCTGATGGATTTACTGCTTAGGTGACATCCAGTAACCAGTCTCTGTTCGAACTCGGCAAGATCTCCTGACCAACACATACTGCTTCTCTGCTGACAACACAATACTTACCACTGGCATCTCATGACATTTAGTGGTCAAATCTTGGTTACTAAGGGGTATCCAGATACATTCTTTCAGATAGTGTATTTCACAGAATTCTACTTCTGATCTGAGCAATAACAGATTTAAATCTTTTGCAATTGACTGTTGTTAATATTCAATATATTTTTGATACTCAGAATCCAGAAAACAATGATGTTACTGCAAGCTTGTCATCAGCAACTGATCACAATAATGATGACTCGACTGCTCGTGAGGAAGATTTGGCTTCCATGAGTTCGAGTTCTGACACAGAAAGTTCTGAATACTCCGATTGGGTGGCAGATGCTGGTGTGAACCTGGAGCCACCTAAAAGAAGTCCTGTGAGAAGAAGAGCCCAAGCTGCTCAGACTAATCATAGGCCTATAAGACAGAGGAAAAAGGTAAGTATTAAAACATTGAATTTCATTTTGCACATGCAGGAGCAACATGTGTGTACTTGTGTTTTTATTTATTTATTTATTTATTTATTTTAAAGGCAAGAGAATGTTGTGTTTAGGTGCATAAATACATGGGCTAACACAGTTAAATTTCTTGTCTGAACTAAAGCGAACATTAAATTTTGATTTTGATAAAATGTTGGCACTGGAGTTGTATAATGGTTGTTGGACTGTGTTACACATACCATCAGAAAGTATCTGTTTTTATTTGCACAGGTATTTCCAGCTGTCAACAATTTGTCAGAGGTTCCTGAAGCTTTCCGTCCAACTGAATGGCTTTCAGAAATTATACCAAGAAAAGCTCCTTATTATCCTCAGATGGGTGATGAAGTGGTTTATTTTCGCCAAGGCCATCAACTGTATCTAAATGCCGTGAGAAACAAGAAACTGTATGATTTGGGCAATAGGTGTGAGCCATGGGCTAAACAAACAATAAGAGTAAGGATTGAGAACATTACATTCAATTTACATCATAATTTTACTTTATGTTGTTAGCAGTAATGTTTTAAATCCACCGTGAGTTCATTAGCGTAGCCATAAATTAGAATTATTTTATACTTTACTCTGATAGACTTTTACACCCAAGATTTTGATTTAATAATTATGCATACAGTAATACTAAATGAAATTCTATTTCATCCTTAAGCTGATTATTATTTCAAGTACTATATTTGCAATGTAAGAAGAATTTGTGTGTATGATTTTTGGTATGGTTTCTTTGTAATGGCTTCACCGATAATATAAGTTGAAATTTCAGAATTTTCACAGATGTAGTTGCAGATGTCTGTGAAAAAATTATGTGCCAAAATATTTTCTCTCTCTCTCTCTCTGTGTGTGTGTGTGTGTGTGTGTGTGTGTGTGTGTGTGTGTGTGTGTGTGTGGTTTTTTTTTGAGAGAGAGAGAGAGAGAGAGAGAGAGAGAGAGAGAGAGAGAGTTGGGGGCTTTAGGAAGAGGGAAAATGCAGGGATTCAGTGAAGATGACATAGCTCTTTATGTCAGGGCAGACGGAAAATAAATTTCTATTTTAAAAACTAGTATTTTCATGATAAGCCCATAGTAGTGCTGTAACCAATAATTTTTAAAATTGTGAATATTTGATACAGTTTTACTTTAAACTATTTTGAAATTCCCCACATTGATCATGTTATTTTCTACTTCTTTTACTGTCACATTTAGTCTCCTAAAACCAAATTTCCTAAATTGGTGCCTCTGTAGGTAGTACTTCTTCTTACGGTGTCTTAATTGTACCCCTTTGACTGTCTTTTTGTCGGACAGACTCTTCTTCCAGATTTGGGTGAACTGTTGTAATTGGGTGTAGTACAACGCAACCAGTATATTGAATGCAACTTGATTCCATTGAAGCATTAACAACCTGAATCCTTAGGGAGATCACAAATTCTTGAGACATCCATGCTGTCCTCATCTGCTGGGCTCTGGCTGAGGTCATGTGCTCCAATGTGAGTCTACAGTCTGAAGTGCTTCAGGCTCCAACACATTCTGCACCCACCTTCCCGTGTCAAATCATATGGCAACACCGTCAATGCCAGGACTGTTTCCTTGTTGACCTCTAACATCAGCTCTAGTGACAGTGCTTGCAGTGCTGATGATACTGGTATCAGCTGTTGATCAGAGTGGAGAAGGGGCAGCAGCATGTATGTGATGCCTGTTGTGGAAGGGCTTGGGGGTAATTGTGCGACATCAGGGGGTACCCGGCCATCCACGTGAAGGTGGAACTGGTCACAGTGCCTCGAGCAGACACCATCCTCTGACCAGATGTCACAGAGATGCCTACGATGACAGCTGGAATCCATTTAGGGCAATGTCTGAAACTGCGAGCTCAGCCTGCCACACCCAGCCGGAAGAGGCACAGCAGCTTCCCAGGTTGATGTCCAGTTGGAGGACGCAGGAGGTGTAGCACTGTCTTCAGCTGGCATCTGTGGAGTAGCTTCACTGGGCTCGTACGAGAAGAGAAACTGATCCAAGGTAACATTGGACGAAGAGTAGCCAACGTAGTTTTTCACCAGAGTTTCGAACGTTTGCACTAGGAGTTATGCATCACCATTAAATTGTTGATGGAACGGCAGGGTGAGGATGTGACATATACCATGGGAATCGCAAAATTCCATGAACTCTTGGGATGAGAACTGTGGACCATCAGACATTGAAATTGTGGACAAGCCTTTGAGTGAAAAAGATTTGGACAAGGCTGCTACAGTGGCAGTTGTGGATGTGGAAACCCAATGAGTGACATATGGGAAATGAGAATATATGTCAGTGACCAACAGCCAATAATAGTTGGGAAAGGGGCCATCGAAATCCACATGTATATGGTCCCACGCATGCAGCGGAGTCGGCCAAGGAGATGACAACGACCAGGGATTTGCTTGGTGCACCGCATACTGTGAACGAGAGGCAACCAGGCAGGTAACATCACTGTCCAAGTTGGGCTAAAACATGTGTCGACTGCCCAACACTTTTGTGCGTGATATGCTCCAGTGATATGCATGTAATAAATACAGAACCTCCGAATGAAGCACTGAGGGGATCACTAACCAAGAGGCCACATGACCCTTGTCTAAAAGCACAACACTATCCACAACAGAGAAGTGATGTCAAAAGATGTAATAATTATGGAGGGGGTCAGATGCACAAGAAGGTGGTGAATCCAGTCAACCACGTGGTATGAATGTTATGACCTTCTGAGAAATGGGATCTGAAGCTACAGCCTTTGTGATTCATATGCTAGTTACAGGAAAACCATCAACCATCTGATGTGCAGCGCCATCAATGTGAAAACAAAGCAATTCCTTCTTATCAAATCCTGAGTCCAGACCAGCCAGCAGACGGGACAAAGCATTGGCATTTGTGTGTTGATTTGTAGGGTGGAAATGAATGAGCAGGTGGTTGATACGTCACTAAGAAAGGCACAGACTCAAAACATGGTCTTAAGGGTGGAAAATGCTGTTTCCCAAGCCAGTGATCAGCAAAAATGAGTCCCTTTGTGCAGCTATGCATGTAACGATTGTGCAATTGTCACTGCCCCGGACAAAAAGTTATGGTAGTATCTGACTTTGCCTAGAAAAACTTGAAGTTCTTTGACTGACGTAGGGCATGGAAACAACACAATAACAGAAACATGATGGTGCAGGGGTCTGAGACCCTTGTGAGAAACTTCAAAACCAAGATAAGTGATAGAAGGTTGGAAAAAATTGACAGTTTTCTAAATTACACTTCAACCCGGCCAATTGGAAGACAGAAAAAAAAGAAAGAAAAAAAAAGAGTACAGAGATTTTGTAAATATTCCTCAGTGGAGACACTGGAAACTACACTGTCATCCAAATAGTTTGCACAGCCCAGCGCAGGTGCTGTAAGTTGTTCAAAAAATGTTAAAAAGTAGAGGGAGTGTTGGTGACTCCAGAAGGCAAGTGCAAGTATTGGTACAGTCCAAAAGGGGTATTGACATCTAACATATGTTGTGACTCTGTATGTAGAGGGAGTTGTAAATAGACATCCGACAGGTCAATTTTTGAGAAATACCGATCGCCTGGTAACTTTGCAAGGAGTTTGTCTGAGTGCAGTATCTGGTATATATCAACTACAGATTGTGCATTCACAGAAACTTTCAAATCACCACAGAAGTGTAACTGGTCTGACAGTTTCTTTACTATAACTAAGGGGGTAAACCATTTACTTGGTGCAATAGGCCAAACAAACCTGGATTCCATGAGGCAATCTAATCCATCTTTGACTTGTTCCCCAAGTGCCATTGGAACCAGATGGGCCCAGGTAAGTGAGGCTGAGCAGAAGATTTCAGGATAATGTGCACTTGAAAATTGTTGGCACACCCCAATCCAGGAGAGAACAAATAGGAAAACTCGGAACATAATGCATCTGACTGTGCGTATACGGTACTTGTTCAGACACTAAATTCACTTCATCTCAAATGGTAAAACCAAACAGTTTAAAGGCATCTAATCCAAAAAGATTCTCTGTATGTGTGTTATCTACAACAACAAATGTAAGTGACCAGACTACTGACTTGGGGCCGAGAATTGACCAAGAATAGAAATACTCTATTTATTGTAATTTATTAACTTTTGTGACATAGGAAGAAGTGGAGAGGAGCCCAGGGCAATTGAAGTTTGTGAGTTTAACAGGATTTCCACAGCTCCTGTATCCACTTGCATGTGCAGAACTTTACGAAAACCATAACATCTTTGAGAAGCTCATTTGGCACAACAGAAATAGCTGATACAATGCTTACATCCATAATGCGTCAGGATCATTATGCTGAATTGTTGCATTACAGACAGAAGGAATGAGACCTCTTTTGACACAATTATGACAGGTAGCCCAGTATTTTGGGCAGTCTGGGAGCTTACAGTTAATGAAACAATAAGGGCAGGACGGGAGCATGGAATGTGTGCATGCTCTTTATTGGCCTGTTTATATTGTTGGTCTGGTTGCTGCTGGGAGCGCGGCCAGCCACCTTGACACTGTGATCGTGTGTAGACTGCCGCGACAATGTCTTCCCCCTGTAAACTACCTGAAGCTTGGTGTGAAGGAGACTGTTGGAATTGCTGATATCTCACACAATGACTCAAATTTGGTTGCCCGTAGCTTGTGACACCTCGAACGACTCTGCAATAGCTAAAACCTCAGAGAGGTATGGATTTTTACACTGGAGGGCACGCTCTCACATCTTGTAATCTGAAGCTAAATGAATGATAGCCTCTGTCACCATCCGATCAGCATATGGCTCTTTATGCACATTGGACGCAAAATGATGATGATGACAACTTAACCCATGGAGTTCAGCAACCCATGCTCGATAGGACGGATGTGGTTGCTTCCTACTCAACCCGGAATGCAATAACATGAGTTCGCTTACAGTAGTATTTTGAAAGTAGTTCACACATTTGGCCAAATGTTAAAGATGGTGGATCCTGCTAAGGGGAAAGTTGGCATAGGACTCGATACATTATTGGTGATATCCATGAAAGGAGCAAGGCACAACATAAAATAGCATCAGTAATCCCAAAAGCTTGAAAGTGATGTCACAGATGTTTCTTGAATGTGTTCTATTCCACAACTTACTCATAACATGTAGAAAAGGGATGCGAATAAACCATGGACACCATAGAGGGCAAAACAGCAGGCACCTTACACTGAGTAGTATGTAGACTAGACAAAACAGAAGCCAGTGATTGAAGTACTTGAGTTTGATTGTCCAGCACCTATCATTGGTGGTGCAACACCTTGGAAAATTATTTTTGCTGTTCGACCAATTGACATACAGTGTCCCTCGTATCACCATCAGCCATCATGAGAATGAACAGAGGACCAGCAGAGTAGAAAGTTGTGCAGAGAACAGGGCGACACTCATCAACAGCCGTGTTGTAATAGTGCAGCATGACCAGTTGACTGAACACAACTTTATTCCAGGGAAGCAGTAACAACTTGAACAAAATATTTAAGTAACATTCAGCAGGAACCAGTTGCATATGCATAAAGCTGTAGCAGTACATATAGAAAACTGAGACAGAAAGTAGCTCGGCTAGCATTAAATAGGCTGGGAACCATGGCAGAACCTTCTGGAAGTACGCGCACACATCTCTGCATGAACCATTACTGTTCACAATATCTTTTTAGCTATTCTGACCTCCCAAAATTTGTTTATGATGGAGATTTTGACTGGGGTGGTGGCCTAATTTTCAGTGTGGAATTGGAAATGTGACCACTGTCAAGGATAAATATTTGACATTAATTGTTTTACTCTGCGCCATTTTGCTGGTGTGTAAAGTTGGTTGCAGGTAGCAGTAATCAGGATTAGGATAGAAGATTCAGGACTCTTTAGCCCAGCTTAATCCTAGCCTTGCAACTTGGATTAGCTACTGTTAGTGAGAGAAAGTGGAGCATTTCATTCAACACATTCTACCACCTTGCGAGATAAATGATAACTAAGGATTTTGTGTTTCTATCCCTATCAGGCACACGAGCTAGTGAAAGTAATCGGTATTAAATATGAAATCCGACCACCTCGGCTGTGCTGTTTAAAACTTGGCCTGATGAATCCTGATGGGCGCCTAACTGGAGAAAACTTCACTATAAAATATCATGATATGCCAGATGTTCTAGATTTTTTAGTTCTCAAGCAGACATATGATACGGCAGTTGCACGTAATTGGAGAGTTGGTAAGTACATTTTATGATGTGCATTTAATTATGACTGCTGACTGCTGATCATAGACTTCTGCTTCTATTCGTTTTATTATTTGAATGTAGATTTTTTTAATGATGAATACATTTAATATATGTACTAATAGAAAATGAAAATCTCTAAAGATGTGACATAGGAAAATCATATTTGTCTGGGTTCCTAAAAGAGAACAGCAAAGATGATGATTTAAATTATTCAAATTAAGGAAGGACAGCAGTCAGTTGCAAAATCTGTGGTTTATTACAGACCTAGATTTTGACAGCTACGTTGCTAGCATTGGTGCATTACCAAAGCGTCATATAGGTCCCAACTTGTCATATGTCATGATCTTTGGTAATGCACTAATGATGACTATGTTATAGTCAAAATTTAGATCTGTAATAAATTACAGATTTTGCGACTGACTTTTGTCCTCCCATCAATTTGAATATTCAGTGATTGCTGTGCACACAGACATCAAGTGGATTCCAACTTGCTTAAATTATTGTTCTGTGGCTATAGTAGAAACCACTTATAAGTGTGGAAAATTATACATTATACATTATGCAATAGTTATATGTGGGTTGTTAAACAAGTAGTCTTGTTTTGAACATTTTTATGAGATAGTAAACATTGTAGAAATTTGTGCAATTAACTGAATTTCAGTAAAACCATATTGTGGACTTGTGGTAGGATAGATAGTTCTTTCAAAGAAATGCCTAACACATTTAACATAAGACAACAGCCTTTTATTGTCATCAATAGTGATTATCAAAAGACGGCACAGTCGATTGCTGTCTTGAAGGCAACATGAATCATCAGCAAACGCATTCATGCCTTGATCACTATATCAGATGAGAAGTGATTCCTGATCTCACAGTGACCACAGCAGGAATTGGGTTCAGCGTAGCACCTAGCATGTCTGCTAGATCAGCAGTAACTATTTGCTGAACTATGAGCAAGAGTGTTGCTCACCAGATTTCCTCTCACACTTCATCACATTCCCTAATAGTGCATCAAAAGACAGAGCTTGGTAGATTCATGGGTCATAGTTGTGTTTAGTGATGAGAGCAGATTCTTCTGTGCCATAAGTGATGATCATTTGAAAGTGTAGCATCAATCAGGAGCCTAGCAACTACCAACATGTGTCAGGAAGTGAGATAATGTAGCAAATCTGGAATCATGATATGAGGAGCCAAAATCCTGAATGAATGTAAATTTCTGGTGTTTTGCAAGGAAATGCTGTACAATGTATGATACAGAGTGATTATAACTAAAATGCAGTTACTCAAAGAGGTCCAGTGTGGCTGTAATTATAGTATGGCAGCAAATCTTGTTAGATATTCTAATGTGTTAATGCAAAACTGATTTACGCTGGGAAAAAATTAGTTCAAATTTTGGCAACCAGATGCAAATCTGGTGCCGTGAATGCAATAAGAGGACATTTCTAAATGTTTCCATATGTAATGGACTTAGAAATGGGCTGTGAGCAGAAAAGGTCAAACAAGTGAAAAATGCATAATGTTGATTTTATTACTATTCACTGCTTACACAGTTTGTTTGATGTGAGCACCAGAGAAATCGACAAGATGCTACATTCATAAAATGACATAATCAGCAGTTGCTCACAGCAATTCTAGTGGAATCTGAGCAATGTGTTCCTTTATAATGGTCTTCAGATCAGGCAGAGACTGAAGGTGTCCTTGATAAACATGTCCTTTTAGTTATCCTCAGAGTCAAAAGTCACATGGATTCAGGTTAGGTGATCTTGCAGGCCTAACATCTGGATGTAACATGTTTGTGGAAGGTTGAGTGACATGAGGTGTTGCCCCATCTTGATGGAAACAGTGGTATCCACACAATTGCACCATTCCAAAGGAGGAATCACATGCTGTACAAGGAGGTCTCGATAACATTCAGATATTACTGTATACTTGAGAGGTCCTCTGGGTGTATTCTCTTCAAAGAAGAGAACCACACAGTAACCCTGGGTTTGGTGTGGGACGGCGGTGGGGTGAGTGGACTGCTGTAGCCTGTTGTGGGGTTGTGAACCACTGAATGCTACGGCGGGGACGAAGCCTCTCCATCGTTTTTAGGTTCCCAGTTCCATACAATACAATACAATACAATACAAGTATAAAGTTGATTAAGATGAGCAGGAAGGACATCATAGTTTTGGAATCAGCTGAATGCTGATTGAGGAAATGTTCAGAGACAGATGCACCATGCATATGGTGGATGTTAGTATAGAGGGAGGTAGCATCAGTGGTGATAAGCAAGGTGTGTGGTGGAAGTGGGAATGGGTACGGACTTCAAATGATGTAGGAAATGGTATGTGTCTTTAATATATGAGGTAAGTGTTTGTACTATAAGTTGCAGGTGTTGATCAGCTAAGGCAGATATACATTTGGTGGGTGCTCTGAAGCCAGCAACTATGAGATGACAAAGGTGATTGGATTTCAGGACCTTGAGAAGAAGGTAGAGAGTGGGGATGTGTGGTTTGGGTGGGGTAAGAATTTCTGTGGATTGAAGTGTTAGCCTTTGTGAGGGGGCTTGAGGTTTTAAGGAGGGACTGTAGGTCAGTTTGTATGACAGGGATGGGATCTTGATGGCAGATGCTGTACGGGAGACAGTTAGCGTAGACCCTTGCTTACATACTCCTGTTGGTCAATTAGTAGTTCCCTTGTCTATGGGGAGGATAATTATGGAGTCATTAGTTCATTAGTTTTTTGGGGATGAAGAGCCTGTAGTTCTGCAGAGGGCAGGTTAGGATCATGTTGTGGAGACCTGAGGAAGGGTTGTGAATCAGTGCTGGATGTTAGGAATTCTTGGAACGCTTGTAAGGGATGATTTTGAGATAGTGGTTGTGGATCAAGTTAGGATCATGGTCGGAACTGTTCAGGGCAGGGTTCAGTGTCAGGTATGCTGTTGAAAAGGATTTGGGATTGGGTTGCAAAGTAGTATTTCCAGCTGACTTTTTGTATGAAGGAAAGTAGATCCTTCATCAAAGCAGACTCTTGGATAATAGAAATAATTCAGGAGGGGAGTTTGCCTTAGATGAGAGTTTGAGGACACTGTACTGTTGTGACTGGTTCTTGTAAGCATAAGTTATCATTGCTCTGGGAGGTAGTGGTGAAGGCTAGTTGATGTTAAGAAGCTTTGCCAAGCTTAGTTTGTTGGAGAGGAGTGGTGGTTGATGGTGTGGTTGTTGAGGGAGCTAGAGAGGGACAGGAAGGGAAATGCCACTGTTGAAGTAGTTTAGGAGTAGATGATATAGTTTTTTGAGGTAAAGTCTGGTCTCTTGTCACAGTTTGAAATGGCTTGGTGGATGATACCATCCAAGGAAACATGAGGAGAAAATAACTGCAGGATTTTGTTCAAGGAAAGAAATCTGGTGGAATGTAAATTGGCAGATGGGGCCTATAGCTCACTGATTAACCTGGTAAGTGCAAGACACTTTTGCATTTGTAACTGTAAAATGGGCTGGTGAAGAGCAGAAACAGGGACTTTCAGCATTACACCTTTGGGGGTAACTCTCAGGGACAAACATGTTTCAATAAACAGAATGTGGAACCCTAGTTTTGATAGAGCAAAAGCTCATTCTCGAAAGGGTTGAATATAGTACGTCATGGGATTTATTGTACAATAGAGTAGGGTTTTGAGAGTTAGGTGGGAATGGCAGAAAAGAAGCAGAGGAGGGTAGGAGGTAGAAAAAAAAGGAAAAAAAAAAACAAGGAAATAGATCAGAAAAACTCATACGAAAATCATGAGAACAGACAATGGTTAACACGAGATAATGAGTGGATGAGAACTTCTTGCCATAAAAGTGGATTATATGTTATGAAAAGATTACCAATCCCAATTCTTTTCCTTTTCTAAAGCCATGAAAAGAGACAAAATTTTAAAAACTGGGAAACAGAACAAGGAAGTTATTGGACGAAAGATAATCTACTGTGTTTGGCAAATAAAGTAATAGTAGAGATGGCAGTAAAAGCCATTCAGTGCAGTTTGGCAAAAAAGGAACACACAAAAACATGAAAGAATCATATAGAAGCTTAGGAAGTGGAGGGTGGGAAAGAAAGTTGCTGTCAATGTGCAAATAAAGTGGTGAAAGACAATCAGGAGAATGTCCTGCGTGTAGTGAGCTGTAAACAAAGTGTTACATACAAAGTTGTAAATAACAGTGGACTTGTCTAAGTGTCTGGAAATCAGTATTAGAAAAGATGTACAGGCATGGTGTTGGTTAACATAGATGGCACAGATAAATAAATGAGCAAACTAGTACATAATGTGAAAAACAGATGACAGTTTGAAGAAGATAGATGACAACAAAGACTGATAAGGGGTGACATCAGAAGGAATGATGGCCAACAAACTAATATTTCAATGAAAATAATCAATTTTTGAAAATATAGTGTAATTGGATAGATAAAAAAATCTGTTCACCAAGCAGTGGCAGGATAAACGCATAGAAAGGTATCAAAATTTGCAATCTCTTGGAGTGAGTTGCTCCTCCTCCTGGCAGAAGAGTTCAAGGTGAAGGAAGAACACTGAAGAAAAGGACTAATGGGTTTTAGGAAAAGGGGAGAGTTCAGAAAAGTCGCCCAGATTCCCGGGTCAGGGGAGACTTACCAGATGGGGTGAGAAGGAAAGACTGATTGTTGGGGTCTGCACTGGATGAAATTTAAAAATCTGAAAGCTTAAAGATGGAAAATACGTTAATCATCCCTTACAAGCCTGCCAAAAATTCCTAACATCCAATGTTTCTTTGCAGCCCTTCCTCATGTCCCAACAACATGACCCTAACCTGTCCTCTTCAGATCTCCAGGCTCTCCGTCCCACGACTCCATCATTATCTTCCCAGTAGACAAGGGATCTATCACTGTGATACTTGACTGATGGGAGTATGTAAGTGAGGGTCTATGCCAGCTGTCTGACATCTCTACATACAGCATCTGCCATCAAGATCCCATCCCTATGATACAAACTGGTATACAGTCCCTCCTTAAAACCTCAGGCCATCCCTCCTTAAAACCTCAGGACACTCACAAGGACGAACACATCAATCCATAGAACTTCTTACCCCATCCAAACCACACATCCCCACCCTCCACTTTCTTCCTATGACCCACATCACAGTAGCTCTTGCTGTCCATAGTTGGTGGCTTCAAAGCACCCACCAAACGTATATGTACTTTAGTTGATCGACACCTGCTACTATACCAACATCGACCATACGCTGCATGGACAGTCTGCCTCTAAACATTTTCTCAGTCAGCATTCACCTGATCCGAAACCTCTGATGTTGTTCCTGCTCATCTTGATCATATTTACCAGGTGTACCGGTATGAAATGAGCGTTAAGATACAAAGTGTCTATAGGGAACATTTGTTGTGAACGAATTTTGTACCAGAAAGTGATGATTTGCGGAAAGCATTAATTTTTGTTTTCATTTGAATAAAAGTGCTGCAGAGTAACATCAAATGCTTGTCAAGACATATGGTGATCATGCGCTATCAGAAGCAACATGCAAAAGATGGTTTCAACGGTTCAGTAATAATGATTTTGATGTAAGAAATGAAGAATGTGGAAGACCACCAAAAAAGTTCGAAGACGCCGAATGGCAAGCAATATTGGATGAAGGTGATACTTTGAGTCAGAAGCAAATGGCAGCAATGCTAAATGTTGCACAACAAACAATTTCTGACCATTTGAAACCTATGGGAAAGATCCAAAAGAGTGGAAAATGGGTGTCACATGAACTGAATGAAAGACAGATGGAAAACCGAAAAACCATTTGTCAAGTTTTGCTTAAAAGACATGAAAGAAAATCAATTTTGCATCGAATTGTTACTGTTGATGAAAAATGGATTTATTTTAAGAGTCCTAAATGGGAAAAATCTTGGGTTAATCTGGGACAATCATCAACATTGACTTCAATACTAGATCGATTCGGCAAGAAGACAATGCTCTGTGTTTGGTGGGATCATGAGCTTCTAAAACCTGGTGAAACTGTGAATACTAATGGCTACAGACTACAAATGATCAATTTGAACTATGCATTGATCAAAAAAGACCAAAATGTGCCAGAAGACATGGCAAAGTAGTTTTTTTACACGACAATGCACCTGCACACAAAGCAAAACTGGTTCAGGATACAATCAAAACACTTTGCTGGGAGCTGCTACCCCACCCGCTGTAATCTCCAGACTTGGCCCCTTCCGACTACCATTTGTTTTCATCAATGGGACACGCATTGGCTGAGGAAGACTTTGATTCCTACGAAGAAGTTGAAAATTGGGTGTCTGTCTGGTTTGCTTCCAAAGACGAACATTTCTATTGGCATGGTGTCCACAAATTGCCAGAAAGGTGGTCAAAATGTATAGAAAGCAATGCTCAGTACTTTGAATAATTTTTTTTACTTTTCAATTCAAAATTAGTGTTTCATTTTCACAAAAAAATGCTCATTTCATACCGGTACACCTGGTATACTTGCTAGGAACTACTTTACCTTTGAGGATCAGACATACAAACAGATCAGGGGCACTGCCATGGGAATCATGATACCTCCTTCCTATCCCAACCTTTCCAGGGGTTACTCGGAGGGGGCTTTCCTGGGACTCATAAGCCTTCAGCCCCTGGTTTGGTTTAGATACATTGATGACATCTTTGCCATATGGATTCATTGTAAGGCACACCTTTTAAAATTTTTGAAATCTTTAAATACGTTCTCCCAATTAAAATTCACATGATCCTATTCTGAGTCCCCTGCTACTTTCTTGATTTTGACCTCATCCCACCAAGGGTCAGCTACACATTTCTGTTCACATTAAACCTACTAACAATAAAGAGTACTTACATTTTGAATGTTGCTGTCCATTCCATGTCAAATGCTCCCTCCTATAGAGCATTCGTATTTGAGGTAGATGTATTTGTTCTGAAGCAGACTCTTTACAGCAGTATACCACCATTGTCACCTCAGCCTTCGCTGGACATAATTGCCCCACCTGCGTAGTTCAAAAGCAGATTTCGCAGGCCATCACACCTAATTCTGGTACTGCTGATCTCTCCAAAAAACAGCTTTGGAGTACACCTCTTGTCACTCAATATTACCCTGGTCTTGTATGTGTTAATCAGCTACTTCTATGAGGCCATAACTTCCTAAAATCATGCCCTGAAATTAGGTTCATTCTGTCCAAAACTTTGCTCACCACACAAGAGTAGCTTTCCAAACCCCCCCCCCCCCCCCCCCCCCGTCCCGCCATCCCAATCTCCACAATGTCCTTGTTACACCCTGTGCTGCTTCTGCACCCATTTCCCTACCCCATGGCTCCTACCTCTATGACTGGCCCTGCTGTAAGACTTGCCCTGTGCACCTTCTACCATCACCTATACCAGTCCCATAAATGGCAAAATGTAAACTATCAAAGGGAGACCCAGCTGTAAAATGACAGATGTCGTGTACCAGCTGTTATGTAAACACTGTTTGGCCTTTTACATTGGCATGATCTATGACATGACAAGTCATGATCTTGGTGCCTGTTTCACCATAAATGCTATCTGGAGTCTTCTGCCAGACACCAGTTTCTCAGAACTCTGCAGGTGGGAACTGGTGTTACAACATGTCATTGGTTCTTACCACCCTCCTGACCTTGATTTGTATTAATTCATCTACATCTACAAATATAATTTGCAAGCCACTGTACCATACATGGTGGAGGGTAACCTGTACGACTACTAGTCATATCCTTTTCTTTTCTTTACTTTCCTTTCCTGTTCCACTCACAAATAGAGTGAGGGAAAAATGACTTTCCTGCCATCCATGACCATCTCGCTGATATTCACCGTGCTGCTTGTTCCATTGACTTCCTTTGGGTTCCTGGCCATGTGAGTATCCCTGGTAATGAGCTCGCTGATCGTTTGGCTGGGGGAGCAGTCACTTACCCCCCGTTTTCTGTAACCCCTCCTGCAGCGGATTTACGGCTTCACATCAAATCCCACTTCGCACAGTCATGGGCCAATTCTTGGGAGGCTACTCCCCTGTCTAATAAACTTCTTGCGATTAAGGTGACACCAGGCCCGTGGCGTTCTTCCTTTCGCCTCTCCCGAAAGGACTCGACCACACTGTGTCCTCTCAGCATTGGCCATACCAGGCTGACCCATGATTTTTCTTTGGCGTGATGAGCCACCCCCAATTTGTGGTTGTGGAGCCCTCCAGTCAGTAGCCCACATTTTGGTTGAATGCCCCCTTGTTTTGGCTCTGCGTGCTAAGTACAGACTCCCCCACACTTTACCTTTGATGTAGGCTGACGATTCCTGGATGGTCTCTCTGGTTCTCGGTTTCCTCCGGGAAAGTGGTTTTTATTCTCATTTTTAAGGTTTTTAATCTCTCTCTGGTGTTGGGGCAGGGCGGTGAGTGTTTGGGTGTCTCCCACTGTAAGCCGTGCTTGGAGATTCCCGATTCACCTCCCTGACCAAGATCCTCTTTTCTTCCCCTTTTACTCTGTTTTCACCCTCTTCTTCTTTTTTTTTTTTTAAAAAAAAGGATTGGTTAGTCTCCTTTTCCCATACGTATTTCTACATTCTAGCGGTTGCACCTTTTAAGTCACACGTGGTCTTGCCTATGCTGCTTCAGCATAGCGTTGTGTTCGTTCTCTTGCTGACTTTCCTCATTTTGTTTTTTACCATTGACAACATGACTGCCCTTATACGTTATTACCTTTTTCCCTTTTATTGTTCTGGCTTTCCTGAGATGTCCCATTAGCGGAATGGACCATATTTGAAACAAGGGACTGATGACCTTGCTGTTTGGTCCCTTAAACCTCAAACAACCAACCATCCAAAAATGACTTTCTGTATGCCTCCACATGAGCCGTGATTTCTCTTACCTACACAAAATGTATGTTGGAAGCAGTAGAATCATTCTTTGGTCAGTTTTAAATGCCATTTCTCTAAATATTCTCAGTAGTGTTCCTTGAAAAGAATGTCGCCTTTCCTCTGGGATTCCCATTTCAGTTCCTGAAGCATCTCCATAATACTGGTGTGTTGTTTGAACCTGCCAGTAACAAATCTACAAGCCTGCCTGTAAATTGCCTCCATGTTTCCCTTTAATCGAGCCTGGTGTGCATCCCAAATACTTGAGCAGTACTCAAGAATAGGTTGCACTAGCAACTAGGGGGCCGAACCGCACAATAACCCTGGGTTTGGTGTGGGGCGGCGGAGGGGTGCAGTGGACTGCGGTAGTCATTGTGGGGTTGTGGACCACTGCGGCTGCAGCATGGATGGAACCTCTCCGTCGTTTCTAGGTCCCCTCGGTTCACATACAACATACAGTCTCTCTCTCTCTCTCTCTCTCTCTCTCTCTCTCTCTCTCCGACTTTATTATCAGTAGGACATGTAAACAGATTCTTCCATCCTTATTCTTCAGTATATGACACTAATGACTATAACAAGCTAAGAAAGAAAGATAGGGTAAAGTGAAATTTAGATTCCATGCACAAGCCCTTGGGATCACCTTTAGCAAGTTTCTTGAGTGGCAGAGGGCTGATTATCGTGAATATTTACATGGCTAGCATAGAGCCCACTCCAAATATGAAACAATTAAGAGTTCTCATAGCAGTGTTATCATAGGACTATCTTAAATACTATTAGTTGTAATCTTTAATTCCATCGCTATTTCAAGGACTTTAAAGATAAAAAGAAATTCTTTTAGTAGGAAGAGTTAAAGGTTGTTGAGCTGGGCCAGAATTAAAGGGATTTTTTTTAGGTTAAGTGCTGTTGTTAAGAAATGTTTTATGAATGTAATCTGTTTTGCAGTTGATGTTAGCAATTGTGTATGAGCCTTACATTTTAGGTACTTACTACTCAGGTTTCACCTCCAAGTCTGTCATTGTTGCTCTTTTCCCAGCTCTCGTATGTTATGGTTTCAGGACACCACTGATCACTATGTCAGTAGTACTGATTACATCTGCCTTTCTGATGCTGCAAAACATAGACATATCCAGGAGCTTGGCCCCGACTCACAGATGTTCAGACTCTTGTGAACACTGCATTCCCAAACTGAAACTGATCAGCTCCACCAGTGTTTTATTATCATGAACTCTGAACAAACGGTACTTGTGTGTCTCAACAATTCATTATGTGCATTATAGAGAAGGTACCATGGCTTAACTTTCCAGATAAAGGAGATGGCAGAAATCTCTGTTAACTCTACACAACCTGATATGGGGTATCAAGCAGATGACTGACAATTTTGGTTCCCGAGACCTGACTGACTGAGTAAGGTGGGGCAGTGTATAAGACAGTGAACTTGGGTCTTGCGTTGTTGTTGTTGTTGTTGTTGTTGTTGTTGTTGTTGTGTTTTCTAGTTTCATGTTTGGTTTGTGATGCAGCTCTCCACACTAGTGCATGCCTCTTCATGTCTGCATAATTGCTGCAGACTACATATATTTGAAACTGCTTATTGTAGTCAAGTCTTAATCTCCCTCTGCAATCCTTCTTCACTCCGCCACTTTCCTGGGTCTGGTTGGTTGGTTTTGGGGAAGGAGACCAGACAGCGTGGTCATCGGTCTCATCGGATTAGGGAAGGATGGGGAAGGAAGTCGGCCGTGCCCTTTCAGAGGAACCATCCCGGCATTTGCTTGGAGTGATTTAGGGAAATCACGGAAAACCCAAATCAGGATGGCCGGACGTGGGATTGAACCGTCGTCCTCCCGAATGCGAGTCCAGTGTCTAACCACTGTGCCACCTCGCTCGGTCCCTGGGTCTGGAGTGAAGTAAATGTTCTAACTCATCCAAAACATGTTCTGTTTTCCATTAGGTTCAGGAAAAGACTCTGTGCAGGTCACATCATTTCAGGAATGTTGTTCTCCACAAAGCATTGCCTCACAGATGCTCCTTTATGACAGAAATTGTTTTTAACTCATTACGCACAGTCATTGCGTTAGACAGACTGCTGGTACCATTTTGTTACTCACTAGTGAGTTCTTCGATTGATTTCCTGTGATTATTTACAACCATCCTCAGCAATCCTTCATAAAGTCTGTACATCATTACATGACATCTGCCTGGTCTGAGTTTATCTATGGTTGTTCCATCTAGTTTCTCCTTCAGTCATGCCACCAACAGTCAAACTGGGCAGCTCTAGAAGGGTTGGAATGTCCATGGTGGATTTGTTACTCAGGTGAC
Organism: Schistocerca nitens; assembly: GCF_023898315.1. Classification (NCBI taxonomy): domain Eukaryota; kingdom Metazoa; phylum Arthropoda; class Insecta; order Orthoptera; family Acrididae; genus Schistocerca; species Schistocerca nitens. The sequence continues at coordinate 130,618,677 of NC_064616.1, forward strand.
ATCCAATGACTAGTCCATTATTGCTGTTACCGAGTGCTCCTGAGCAACCCATTCTGCTGTTAATGCTTCTCTACTGACAACACAGTTCTTCCCTTCTCGTTTGATACTGGTCTCTCGTGACATCGAGTGGCCAATTCTGCATTTCATAGGAGTGTCCAGATACTTCTGATTAGATAGTGTACTTCTCTGGAGTGTGATTTACAAACAGTGTAACCTTAGCCCATAATTCCACCAGGTCGATTATATTGGGACTAAATGATGTCCATTCATTGTCTTAGGTAGAATGCTGACAACTGCTTACCTGCTTTCTCTAGCATAAATTCTCTCCTAGCCTTCTTAGTGGATTTGTGAACTCTAGTAGCCATCATCACTATTATATCCTCTTAATCACTAATCCCTGTCTCTATACTGACACTGTTGGTAAGGTTAGGCCTGTTTGTAGTGCTTCACAAGATTATTTGTCCATACCACCTGCAATGAATCCATAGGTATCCTAGTCTATATTCTGTATGTTAAAGTCACCTCCAACTCGTATTTCATGATTGGTGTACTTCTGCCATACTGAATCTAGACTTTGAATGATTTTTACAACTGTTACTGTGGAATCAGGTGGCCGCTAATAACATCCAACTGTCAACTTGAGTTTACCTAGGTTGGTTACTCGCATTCAGGTGACTTTGCAGTCAGACTAAATTTTGACCTTGATACATACAGTATTTTTGTCAGCTGCAGTGAACACTACCAATAGCATCTAATCTGCCTCTTTGATATACATTGCATGCCTCATTAAATATTTCAGAGCTTCCTGCATTGGGTTGCATCCAGTTCTTGGTTCCAAGTATAATTTGAGGGCGGACAAGTTTCCTGGAGAAAAGTGAATTTTTGAACTTTGTTACAAATGCTTCAGCAATATTCTCTTAAAAATTTGTCAGTGGAAGTGTCTTTACTTTGTACATGATCTGATTTCACTCTCTGTGTGCCAACTGCTGAGTGTTCATCAGAGCAATTCAAACAATCATGTAGCATAAATGAAATCCGTGTTCACTTCACAAGTACTCTGCTGCCTGAGTAGCTGGTTCCTATGTGTATTGCTTGCATAATCTATGAAGGAGAGTCCTACAATTATCCACGGCATAACACAGGTCCAGAAATCTGCAGCCAAGGTAATGTCTTGCCAGGACAATTCCTTTGGAAAGGGTGCATTCGATTTCCTTCCTCATCCTTTCATAATCTGAGCCTGTGCTCTTTCTCTAATGACCTATTTGTCAATAGGATGTTCAGCTCTAATCTTCTTTTCTTCCTTCCATCCGTCTGCTTGGATAGCCAGATGGGGGACTACTTTATCTATGGAATATTTTACCTAAGAGATGCCACGGTCATTAAACCATGCAGTAAAGCTTCATTTCATCACAAAATATGGTGCCTATATCTTTCAACCATTTGCAAGGCCAGCATCTTACAAGGTCAGATCAGTCAGTCATCTAGACCATTCCCCATGCAGCAACTGAAGAGACTGCTACTCTCCCTCAGGAACAATATGTTAGTCTAGCCTCTCTGCACGTACTGTATGGCTTATGTACCATTGGGACATGCAAGCCACTCCACTGTGGTGAGGTCCACAATTTGAAGGGGGAGGGTGGTGGGTCTTGAGTTAGTGACGTTCACATCCCTATGGGACTCTTCTAGTTAGGATTTACAATCAGTAATGCTTCCCCCCAAATTATGTAAACTTGATGCTAGATTGATTCCTCTGAGAAAGCCATGGGCAATTCATTCCCTCTTCTTCCCCCAAATGAATTATTTTCCATCCTTACTGTTGTTAGGCTTGGAAAATTCAACCTTTCCTTCCTTACTGAGGTCTAATTGAACACCAGTGTCATGATGAAGGTATGGGGAGAGGCAGTGACATGTTTTTGCAACAAGGCCTGGAGGTCAATTGTTACATTTTTCATCTGGAGTACTACAATCTTAGAGCAGACAAATCATGGCATACCAAAGTTGCTGGAGCAGTCCTTTGACATTAAGCAGAGAATAATGTGAATGCTGTTGCTATTATCTGACCTCCTGGGATACTAAAAGTTCAGAAGGGATTTGGTACTTAGGTAGCCCAAACAACTGCCTGATGTTTCATTTCAGGGTCATATTGAGATATCCATATCTTTCACCTATAATTCTTTCTTATAAAGAGCAAATGCTTCATCAAAACATGCTCAGTTTCTCTACATCACTCAACCTTTGCTTCCTCGTGCCTGTCAGTGATGTGTTGGATGCATTCACAGACAACAGATTTTCTTTGCACAAAGATGTTTGCCATAGTTCCTGGAATTTTTGGTGACTGAAAACCCTGTATTCTCTATCTCACTACATATTTTTCATAAACCATTCCTAATTTCCTGCCCCTGGAAAATGCAGTTGCTGGATCCCCTATGTCATCACCCTCCATGAGTGATACTCTACCTCTCAACAAATTTGTATCACTCAACTACTGCCTGTAAATTCCCCATGTAATTTGTGATGACATTCCTGTTGGTTTACCATATACTTAAAAACACAATAAATTATTGCAATAAAATAATCCCAAGATATTGTTATTGTGAAGGTACAAAAAGAAAGTTCAACTGTGATTTCCACACTACATGATGTTGCCTGATCAAATTAGCTCTGAGTATTTTAGAGATTAGATTTTACTTATATGAAAGTAAGGGTAAAATTATTGTATTTCCTCCCATTTTAAAAATGTAGAAAAATATGTTTGTTGCATTACACTGAAATTATTTGTTATTTTAAGTTCGTAAGTAGCGGTGTGTCTGGTATGTTTTAATAATTACTAGTAATTTCATTTTCCTCCTTTTTTTATTGGGTTCTGGTTTATTAGGTGATCGTTTCCGTTGCATGATTGATGACAGTTGGTGGATGGGTGTCATAGAATCACAGAGTCCACTGGAACAAGAATTTCCTGATTCACATTTTATGTGCTACAAAGTAAGATGGGACAATGGAGAATATGAACACATGAGCCCTTGGGATCTGGAGCCAATTAATGAGGATCGTAAGCAAACTGTCTCAGCATTAACATAATTTGTGTTCACATTCTTATTTAAATTTAAAAGTTGAAAATTGTACCATGTTGTTTTCTGGATTTTTGACTTGTGTATTGCTTTGACGCAACTTGCTTAGTGAGCCTCACTACTAGATAATTTTATGTAATTTGTGTTGCTTTGTTCCAAACTTTTTAATAAAATCTCTATAGTCATAGGGTCATTCATTTGCTGTATCTCTCTCTCTTATAGGTCTCCCACGAATCACTGGTGGTGCTGTACCTGTATTACCACAGGAAATTCAAGCAACACTTTATCAGCCTCAGCCTGAAGAATGGCCTATGGGTGACAGGGATGCTGCATGTAGACGTATCCTTGCTGGTCTAGATCAAGTAATGAGTCTCTCTATTGCAGAACCCTTCATTGCCCCAGTGGATCTCAACCAGTATCCCTCATATGCATATGTTGTGGAATATCCAATTGACTTATCAACGATCAAGGTAAGCAGTTAATAGCTTCACATGTACGAGTTAGAACAGGAAATGATTTTTATTACTATGTATCTTTCTTTTTCCAGGGAAGATTTGAAAATCGGTTTTATCGTCGCGTTACATCGGCACAGTTTGATGTTAGGTATATAGCTACAAATGCTGAAAAGTTTAATGAGCCAGGAAGTCAGATTGTTAAAAAAGCTCGTATTGTTACTGATTTGTGTCTGAGAGTTATCAAGTAAGTATGAAAATAATCTGTCATAATTTAGTCCACAAACTTATGTTTGAGTATGCTCTGGGAACCAGTAGTGACCATGCTGCTTTTACACTATTTATGGAATCCTATTAAATTCACAAACTCTGAATGAATTTCCACATATAGACCAGTATGTCTGTGTCTAGGCAATTCAGGACAGCCTCTCAATCCCTATCTTGATTAATCAGCTTCATCCTCTGTCAGCTGTTATCACCATTTATTCAAAATATGCTGCATTTATTGTTCAATTGAGATACGTGGAACTGGATGAAATGGTATTGTAAGAGAATCGAGATTGTATTACGTTCCTTTCATCAACTGAAAATATTATATATTTGTCACGAACACACATAAAAGTCTGCAATGTAGATAAAAACTAATGTTTAATCTTTGTGGTACAGTACACAATAATTATTTAGCTGATTTAAAGAAAAAAGTATCAGTAACCATCAGTTTCTGTCAAATCTTGTGTAAATAGTGTAAAGTGGGATCCCTAAACTGGCAGCTAAGTACAAAGTGTCCTTTTTCCTGTGTTAATTTTTCTCTTGTGCATCATGTTGCATTCAACTCAACCCTTTGGCTGGACATTGTGCTATGCCCATGGACTGAGCAAACCTCACTGCACAAGAGCTACACAGATTGGTGGCCAGTCCTACAGGCTATTCCACATTATATTATGGATGTTCTTGCCACTCTATTTTACTTTTTAATGAAAAATGTTAATGTGAATTGTCCTTCGAAGTATGTTATGAATTAGCCATTAAGTTCTCTAAACAGTGGGAAATAATATATTGAAGAGCGAATATGATGAATGATTAATGCTGTTTAACTGAATTTTTGCCACATTCTAGTTACACAGTGCAATAGTGATATCAAATTGTTAATAGGCTCAATTGAGCAAAGGCTTGATATAGAAAAATTGAGTTGGCTAGTGGCAAAACATTCAGTGAAAAAGTGAAAATTAGTCTGTAAGAGGTAAAAATGGAACAGTTACAGAAATATGGATATAATTATGCATATATCTCCAGTGTCAGCTTTAGATATTCCTGATTTTCCTTTATCGCTCAAAGGAAATGCCAGGATGCTACTTTTGAAAAGGATGTTGCCGATTTCTTCCCCTACCCTTCTTGACCTGATCTTATGCTCTGCCTCTAATGACTTCATAGTTGATGGGATCTGAAACACTAATCTTTCCTTCAATTTTTTGCTATTTGGTTTATGTTTGATTCATGAGGATAACCTATGTTTCCCCAATCAGATCATATTGGGGAAAAAGTTTCTGTCTTCCAGTTCAAAAACAACACTCAGAACTTATTCGGGAAGGGAGAGAGATAAACCTTACTGACACTAGACATTTCAAGTTGTCATGCCATCAATTTGAGACACTGATTTTAGCATAGATGTTATCTCAGACTAGTACGCCACTCGTTTCTCCAATGTTGATTCGTCCAAAAGAAGCTAGAATTTGTTGAAACCTTATATATCTATTTATGTACAAATAAATAAATAAATGGATAAAACTGCAAAAAATAACTTAAGATGAGAGGTTTCAAGTCAAAATGAAACGAACAATTCAAATCTCTGAAGAAGAAAGGAAAGCAAGATTAGAAAGAATGAAACAATACTGGGCGTATAGAAAGGCACAGAACATCAAAAACTGATTTATTTAACATACCCCAAACTAGAGAGAAACAAAAGAAGAACAATGTGTAGTTATAGGTAAAGTGGAACAAAATAGATGCTACAAACTGCTGTTTAAAGAGCACACACAACAAATAGCAGTATGCAGCATTTCTTTGGTTCCATTTTACATGTTAAGAACACATCATTCTTATGTTAACTCTGTTTTTTATCTTAAGCAGTGCTGTTCCTGAAGAAAAAATATTTTTTCATCGCCAACAGAAGATAAAGCGTAAACAATTTCTCATGAAACACACTCCTATGAAAAGGTGTCTTTTCTCCGCACTTGTACCTCTTGGAGGTGGTGTTGTGGATGATGCAAACACATGATACCTTAACCAAGTAACTGACTCAGAAGATTATTTTATTTCTGTTTAATTATCAGTCAAAGTCATGATGATGCCATTATTTATGAATGAAATAAATGGCATTGAAGCATTTATACTGACATATCTTGAATTTTCTATCTTTTATGGTAATGTGATAGCATTTAGCACAGTGTTGGAGTTTTAGTATGTTTCAGAAGCCTAATATTGATTATTACATAACACAAAAATGGTGACAGATCATTTTCAAATATCTGTTGCAGCACTGGATAACAAAAATAATTGTTACCGTGGTGCAGTGTTTCATACCTAGTGTCAAAATTACAGTACTTAAATGGCCAAAAATAAAATTAAGTTTGCCAAGCATAAGGATGTTCAATATTGTTATTTCTTTTCAATTTGTATGATTTAGATTTTTGAGATTAGTGGCATTTGAACAACAGTATCATCACAATTTGTGTCCATAAAGTAACAGGTCTAGAGTAAGTTCTCTGAAACTTAAAAATAACAAATTTCAAGAGTATAGGAGCTAAAATTTAAAGGAAACAAAATTCGCTAGTGTGTTTAGTACATAACACCTATATTCATTATAGGAACTAACAACAGAAATTATTTAAAAAGATTTGGTGTATTATGCATTCATTTAAATGTCTTGATTTTTTACCAGAGATCGAAACTTCATCAATGTACCAGCACTTTATCATCAACTGCTGGATGCATATCAATCATCAGATTCTGAATATGAGGTGGATCTGAATGAACCAGGTCCAAGTAATGGCCGCAGAAGGTCAAATCGCTTAACATTAAAAAGAAATTTGGCTATGTTAAGAAGCAGTAAACAAAAAGATTGGCAGGGAGAGTGTCGTCAGCTGCTTGAAATGTTGTGGCAGTGTGGGGACTCAGCGCCTTTCAGGTGAGTTTTGGATCTAAGTAAGATAAATTTGATTTGGGTTCAATTTTTAACTGTGTCACAATTTTATTTTGTAATGTTGACATGATTTAAAATAATTTAACTGCTAGAAATCATCCACAGAAGAAGCAGATGTGGAAACTGTGACTAGTGTATGATCATGAAAGTAAGTGTTTAGTCAGATGACCCTAGAAATGATAATGGGTTAATTTTAGTGTAGTAGTGTGTGTTCAATTTATTGAGCTGACAATATCTTCTCAGGTTATCAGCCTGATCATGGTGTCATCTCCTCACAATGTTTCAATGAGTTTCTCAAAGTGCAGGTGTCGCTAACCTATATGTAGAATGCTTAGAGGGAACAGCTTTCGAAACTACACACCTGAAACCAAATGCATTCTATAGAAATGTGCAAGACATTTGTCATTTGGCCACATGGTGAAGAAAACCTGCAAGAATTCCTGTGTCATCTTAACTGCATACATGAAAATGTTAGGTTCACCATGGAGGTGGAAGCAAATGGATGCCTCAGTCTACAGGAAGAAGACACACATGGACCTGTACATAAATGCCAATAGCTGCCACTATCCAGTGCAATCCAAATCTGTACTCACCACTGATGTACACAGAGTGAGAAACATATATGACAGGGAAAGTCCACTTACAGAATTACAGCATTAGCGTGAAACCTTTCACAAGAATGACTATACAGAGACACAAATAAGATGTGCTCTTCAGCTGAACAAGAAGAAAAAAGAAAACAATCCGGGAGAAGAAACCAAGTGCTTGGCATTCCTTCTGTACACAGAGCTGCCCACAGCCAAAATTGCCTGGACAATGGAGAAGCACAACATAAAATCTTTGCCCACTCTATGGTTAAAATCAACAAAATGCTTGTATTACTCAAAGACCAAGTAGGACTTACAGATGCATGGTGTCTACGGTTTGAGTTTTGAGTGTGGCACGCAATACATTGGCCAGATGCAGAGATACATCTTGCAGGACTGTTCAGAACATGAGGAGTATTCACTCCAGTTAAACCAATTCTGCAATGGCAGAACACAGAATCAATAAAGGACATATGTTTTAAAGTAGGAGGAAGAGCAGTATCAGTTGTAGATTTTTAATTGGGTTATTGCAGATCGATTTATGACTGATGCTGCAATTCCTCCTATCCTGGATCTTGTTAATACAGTTATGGAGCTCGCTGTTCCTGACTAAAACAAACCTGAAGGATATGTGTTTGTTTTTGAACAGACAAAGGTGCTGTGCCATGCCAGTGGTTTCTGGACTTCAGTCATAAAAGAGACAGTGGAAATATGAGTGCATGATGATCTTGTCAACCAGGACATCACTTTACAACTAAGCTCGACATGGGATGTGGTGTAAGCAAAATTACATCAGGAATACACTAATGTGAAAGCAACAGAGGCATTGAGGGGAATAGACAGAAAGCTTGAGCACTCGACATCCGGATCTACCTCCGCCTTGCTGGGAGGCCGTACCATCACTGACTATGACATCTTTTTTGGAGGCACACAAATGCACACCTGATATGCCCTTGGCAGAGGAGTCTGTGGGCCAGAAGCTATAAAATATGAAGTGGATGAACCTAACACTTCGCCTGAAGATATAGAGTAGGAGACTCGTTGAAATGTTGCAACAAGACAGCACCATTTGATAACTCGAAGATTTCATTGATGAAATTTGCTAAGAAAGCCCACATTTCCTGTGTTAATGTGTGCATGGTTTAAATTCAGGCATTTCAGATGTTTTGGATCTCAATTTATGATTCATGTTAGGTCTAGCAACTGTTTCTCCTGAAGTACATTGTCATTCATGTAATGTGTACTGTGTGTACAAATTGAATGTTTCATACCAACTAAACAAATAGGTAACTGTCTTCTAGGTTGTGCAGAATTTTCATTGTATTCAAATATTGTGATGTTTCTCCTCCTCCTCCTCCTCCTCCTCCTAACATAGTCGCTATGTAGCTATCAATTTCCCTCAAGAGGTAAATGTGTGTTCAACTTATCAAGCCTTAAATACTTCATGAAACGATATTGAATGAAAGTTTACTTTGGTCACCATACCACATCCACTTCTTTCCTCTATGAAGCCACATTCACTTGTTAAATTAGCACAGCCAGCCTCGCTATTACCCATACAATAGGGTTAAGTTCCTCTACAAGTATTTTCAGTGCTGATATCACTCTGACCATCTCAACAAATTGGCATATTCATACAGTGAATCAGATTTTTCTGTCTGTATTCATGTACTGTTTATCAGTTCATGTAACAACCTTAACTTTCTTCAGTTCCCTATGTAACAAAATGGATAAAATTTGGAAGATAAATTGGTAGAAAATCACTCTACCAAGGGTAAATTTGTAGAATAATTTTATTGCTCCTGTTGTCTATTTCAGATATCCTATGCATAATACTGCATTTATTCCAATCAGAAGCATGTAAAGTTAATGTATAATTTTTGCTCAGTATCTTCCTAATTATCTCGTGGAAAAGAACTTGAAATTGTGGTTACATTTGGGAATTGGGACACACCTCTTAGGCATAACTCACGCTTGTTGCTCTACACTTACTGCTTCTGTATGAAGATATTCTTAGACATCTCTCCCATTAATAACACAGTTCACTCAGACTTACTCCGGTACGCTTAACACTCAACCAGGCTTTCACTTCATACCCCACAACACATCCTGCCTCATGATTTACCTGATACGAGAGCTCCACAAGTTACTCAGGACCACTCTTCACCAAGCTGAATGTAAGGTTCACAAAATTCCTTATGACCTGTTTCTATCATACTTATTCTGAGCCCAGTGCATGATTGTCCTTTTATAGTCTGATACAGCCTCTTTTCAGATCACTCACTATCAATTTTCACCTCCAATCTCTACTCAATGTTCCAGTTAAATTGTTCATATGACACTAACTCATGCAGCTCGTGGTTGTGCTCCAACTACAACCAGAAACAATCTCTAGAATATGATGTCATTTTGAGGTAACCGGAAACCACTGTAATGTGTCTTAAAATACCAAAGTTTCCATCAACATTGTCGAAACTCCTGAAGCTTAAGAATGTCACTTACATGCAAGGCCGAGCAAGGTAGTACAGTGGTGTGACACTGGGCTCACATTATGGAGGACGGTGGTCCAAATTCCCATCAGGCCATCAAGAGTTAAGTTTTCCATGATTTCTCTAAATTGCTTGAGGCAAGTGCCAGGTTCATTCCATTTAAAGGGAATATGCAATTTCCTTCCCTGATCACAGTCTGTACTCAGTCTGTGATGACCTCATTATTGGCAGGACGTTGAACACTGATCTTCCTTCCTTTATTCACATGAAGGGTAACATGAGCAGACCTGTGACCACATCATCTCTGGTGAATGGCAGCTCATTGAGGCTTGAGTGCTTGTTTAGTCTTGTGTTTCAACTAAAGAAAATCTCATCATAGGTAGAGCCCTCAAACTACAAATATTGAAGCTCCACTAGGCTGGGAAATTTTAGTTGCTTACAACTTGAGCTCTATATTTCCAAACTTTAGGTGCAGTGTTTAACACAATGGACTTGCACTCGGGAGGACAATGGTCCAAATCGCTGTCTGGCTATCTAGAATAGATTTTCTGTGGTTTTCCTGACTCACTCCAGGCAAATTCGGCAAGGGTTCCTTTGAAAAGTGAACAGCCAATTTCCGTCCTATCATTTCCTAATATGAGCTACTGCTCCATCTCTAATGTCTGCACATGTGGTGGGTCATTAAACTTTAATCTTCATTCATTTTCCAAGCTTCTGGTAAGCCTACAGGCTCCGTATCGTATAAACAAAGTCTCAATCTTTTCTTTGCTTTTTCGTGTCCAGAAACCTTTCAACCCAGTACTGGCCCACTTATCATTGAGGTTGCATCAGTAGGGACGGTTTGGACAGGCCAGGAGGTGTTCTATTTCTTACACAGCACTACAATCACACTTGTTGTCATCCATGTTACCATACCATGACCCCACTTTTTCATGTTTGTTTCACTGGGGCCATCCCTGTTCTTATGTGGTTCAGAGTCCACCAATGTTCCCCAGTTTGTTGTGAAGCTGCCAGGCACTACCTGTGCTGGTGGATAGTCAGGTATGGATTCTTCAGTGGCCATGTTTAAGAACCTTTTATGGGGTCTAAGTCGCCCAGGCTTACACTAGGTGCCAAGGAGAGTATGTCGATCATCAATGGTTTGTCTGAGCCTCTCTCTGAATTTGTGAGATGTTCTTCAGGAGCTGGGACTCGCAAGACCAGCAGCTCTGTAAACTTTGGTGGGTGTGTGGGCTTCATACACCCTATTGTTGTTCAATATGTTTCATTAAGGCTTGTGCTGACTTTCTTCACATAGGTTGATCTGACCCACCCTGGGCAGGCATAATCAGCTGTAGAGAAGCATAGTGCTTGTGTGGTGGTTCTCAGGAAAGTAGGTATTGCTCCCCATTTTCTGTTTACAAGTTTCAGCAAAATATTATTTCTGGAGGCCACCTACTGATGGATCTTTGCACAGTGTTTTCTATATATCTGAGAGCTATTCAATGTCACACCCAGATAGGCTGGTTTAACTGTGTGTTCCAATGTAGTATTATTCCAGGAAACATTGAGCTTTTACTTTGCTTACCGAGGGGTTGTTTTACATGCATGTGACTGAAGCTTCCACTTTTTATCGTTAATATTTCAATGCCATTATTTGTGGTTTTATTGACAGAGGTCAAGATCATGTCTAGTCTGGTGAATACGGCACTACCATATTTGGAGCTGTGGTGCTTCCAGAGCTAGTCACATTCCTTATATTTCAGCTTTTTTTCCTTCTCCACCTCTGTGAGTTTCTTGAATGCATAATATGACCCATTTATCTGTTCGGCAGTGTTGATAAGATGTCTCACTTGTTTCTTGTAATTCCCTCAATGTTTCGGCCTGCACTTGCCAGAGTTGGCTCTGAGAAGTGCCTATTTTGGTTCTGCTTCATCTTCAAGACGAATCCAGTGGTGGAAAGATTGGTCATTATCTTGTGGACACTAACATTCTGACCTATTGTCTGATTTCCCGCTTTGAGAATGCTCTCTTGAAGGCTCCTTCCTTTTTCTCCCAACTGGTTTCAACATTTACATCAACTTCAGATAGCGTGCCATTGTGCAGCCCGTGATCTTTATGGAGATTTCATGTTCTGCAATCTTTTGCAGATTGATCAGCAACATCACATTCAGCTTATGGAAGATTATAGATGATGATGTCCTCAGTCTAATCCTGAACTACTAGAAGGCAGGGTATATGAAGATGACTTAGCTGTCAGAATTGATTGTAGCTGTTAAGTTTTTTGCAATTATGATGGCAAATAAAGTTTATTGGCATAAGTCATAAACTGCACAGGCGTTTGCCTCATGGTGGTTGTAGGGGGTAATGAGGAAAGATGTTGTGTGGGGTATGGTCATCCTCACCTGAGGAACAAAGTGTTTTAATTCAATTTATGTAGGTGAAAGGAGTGAGTCAAAGCGAAAGATACATGTAAATGTCCAGTCATACAAGGAAAGTTGCATTGACCAGAGCAACATCTCCAGGAAGTATGTATATTTCATTATGAGGGTTTATCTTCTGGATGACTAGTAAGTGCAACAACTATACTAAATGGCAAGAGAAACTTTGAGGTTTCAGGAATAATCCCAGGTTGATCTTCGAACATTTACTGTGAAATTACATTGTTATATGGTACAATGCATGGTTAACTACCTCTTGGGTGCCAAAGAACCTAACATACAGCCACAAGGGCCAGAGGATGGGGGCATGCTGTGATTTACAGTAGCCTGCCATGACTTCTTGCAGTGGGTAGTGATTGATGATGGATCCAAAGTACATCATTGCATGTCTTAATCAAAGCAGGCTTCCATGTTCTCTTATTCACTATGGAAAAAACTCGGTCCCATGAGCCACAAAAAAGTTTCTCGTGATCATGTTGTGTGACATGTAATGTATTCTACAAGTGAAATTTTGTCCAAATAGACAACATTTAATATAAAATCATAACATAGCCCCATTTTGTGACTTACATCCAAGTTGAATTGTGCAATTTGACTTAGAGGGGCTCCAGCACCTACTATAAAGTCTTCACTCTGCAAAAACAGATTTACACGTTATGGCCCACTGGAGAGGTGACACTTTCACTCTGAAACCAAAACACATTGGTTGTGCACAAATAGCAGTACACCCAAATGGCAAGAAGTGTGTGAAAAGGGAATTTTCAAACTTATGCTCTATAGAGAAACTGGGTACAGACATCAAAAAATAGCTGAGATATTTGTCATTGTAAATATAAGGAGTATGGCAACGGCCTTGCCGCAGTGAATACACCAGTTCCCATCCGATCACTGAAGTTAAGCACTGTCGGGCATGGCCGGCACTTGGATGGGTGACCGTCCGGGCCGCCATGCACTGTTTCCATTTTTCGGGGTGCACTCAGACTCTTGATGCCAACTGAGGAGCTACTCAACCGAATAGTAGTGGCTCCGGTCACAGAAAACCATCATAATGACCGGGAGAGCGGTGTGCTGACCACACGCCCCTCCTATCCGCATCCTCAGCTGAGGACGATACAGCGGTCGGATGGTCCCGATGGCCACTTGTGGCCTGAAGACGGAGTGCTTTATATATAAGGAGTGTTGAGATGAAAAGGTATGGAACATTGTAATAACCAATGGGATAACATAGTGAGACATTTAGGGCATGAAGCATGCATCACCACCTCCCCCAAAAAATCCAAAGCTATGCCCTAAGCAGGATCACCATCTTTATTTGACATCAAGAGGTCTGACAGTCATCAAATTCCTCGAGCATGGACAAAAATTAACACTGATGTGCGTTATGAGACACTCTGTAGCGTATGCAAGTCTGTCAAGAGCAAACGGCCTGGGCCGCTCATAGAGGGGGTGATTCTGCTCCACAATAATGTGTGTCCACCCGTCTTCAAGGTCACACAAAGTATAATGGCGAATTTCAACTGGGAGCAGCTCGAGCATTTACCCTACAGCCTGGACATGTCATCCTGTAGCTTCCATGCATGTCACAGCCACAGTAATTCTGGAAACAGGGAATCTTTCGGCTTGTGAAACAGTGGGATAGTTTTGCTCTGACCTCTGGTGATTACTTTTGAATAAAGACTTCAACTTCAATTATACTCACACAAGAACTACTGTAGGGATTTTGATACATTGTTCACTAATACATAGACTGATTCATGAGGAAGGTGTGCGTAGTTAATTTATTACAGCTATAGCAGACAAGTCATCCTGCCTCAGATACTATCCATACAAAGCTGAGGCAGGTTGCGGATGTAATGTAATATTGCTAGTTGAATAAAATCATAGCTGTGATAAAAAATACAAATCCTTAACCTCAGTAAAAAAATTACTTATTACTATTGTTTGCCACAATGTTCACATTTCCTACTTCAAGCTTTATTGAACTGCAAGTCATTGTCTTGTTTCAATTTTTGATTTTAGTTCCCACTAATTGAAATAACAATTTTTAAGAAAGAAACACAATATTGACTGCCTGCGTGGACAAAGAACTACACTGTGCTGTTGTTTGCCCACCTCACCCCTCCACACTGCAATCACACTCAGCGGATGAACAGACACCCCACTTTTTCTCCAGTCAGTTGACAATTGATGGTTTGTGAGATATCACAGTTACTGATAGTCTGCATTGAGCAGTTATATGTGCCACTGATGCATCGTATATATGGATCATGATAACTCCATCAGCATCAGCTAAGGTCTAAATGTGGCACATTGAAGCGCCAAAACTGCTAACTACACAATAAGTAAGATTATAAGGATGGCTATAGGCATTTCATTTTCTTAAAATAGTGAATGGCTGCGTTCCCCCAGACTTCCAGTCAAAAGGATGGGCATACAAAAACTTGATACACTGTTGTTTGAATGTCAAGGACTGATGCAGTGTGATTATTAGATATATTGGACTGTAGTTATGCGGTATTTCAGTTCTGTCGGAAATCTCATCTAGCGTTCTTGGGGGCTTCTTTGTTATTTTGATGGAATGCAGTAATCTCAGCTTTATTTATAGAAGTAATCACTCAATTTCGTCAGAGCACTTGTCAGCATATTCTCATAGTGTGTAAGATCTTGACTGTGGAATTCCAATGCTAGGTGTCTGCATACTGGATTTTCATAGAGTCTGTGTCTGGCATGCCATGGATATACAGGTTAAACTGAATGGGGGCCAGAAGTGATCCCTCAAGTAGGCCATTATTTAGGAGTACTCCATCTGCTAGCTTGTCCATTCAGGAATACCTGAAAGTTCCTGTCAGAGAACATGTTGTACATTGGAAACACCAATGTTGAGAGGATTTCAATAAACTTAGACATCGTTGATTCCCTCCACATAATGTCTTAAATTGCTGTAAGATCCATAACAACTGCCACCAATCTGAGAGCTCAATGAAATCCAGCTTCTATTAGAGTTATCAATGTTAACACCTGGTCACAAGAGCTCTGATGTTTTCTAAAGCCACCTTGTTTGATGGGAATGAGTTGATCATTAACCTCTTGAAAGCAACTCAGAGTAAGCCTTTCCATTATCTTACATGTCGTGCTGAGTAGTGACGTCAGTCAGTAGTAAGAATCATTGCTTCTGCTTTTGCATGGCTTCAGGATCACAATTATTTTAGCCTGTTTGAAAAGCTTTGGTAATTTTCCAATTCTCATAAGCCCATTAAAAAATTTAATGAGCCAATTTTTTTTTTTTTTAAGTTCGCTGGGTTTAATAAACTAGATATACACCATCAGAGCCAACAGCTTTATTTACCTTAAGCATATTCAAGGCTACATGAAGTTCCTGGATGCAAAATTCACGTGAATAGTCTGGATGTGGTTTTATATGGGACTTCTTTATGTACAGTGCATTTTTCATGGTTTGTGTGTGTGCCTTGTTTATTGTAGTTTTCATAATCTTCATTAGTGTAGATGCAACAGAATTGACATTCACATGTGTGACTGTGCTTGACAACTTTGGATCTATGTCATGTTTTCTTATGAGATTCCAAGATTTCTGATTAGAATATATTAACTCCAGTCCTACTGTTGTTTTATGCCATTTGTCTCTTCTGTTCTAATTGTGGGCTCTCAAGAGGTCATCGACTGTTGTGTCATTTTGAGAATCTTTACATTTTGCATATAACTCGTTAAGTCCTTGAGACCATCTGGGGATTTTCTACTTCCGAAACGAATGGTGAATGTATTTCCTGGCATCAACTTTAATCGCACACAAAACTTGTTGATAATTGAATGGAATCCGGGGAATCCACTGAACTGTATTATCAAGACCTTCCCGAGATGGTTCCCAATTCACAAGTGAGAATTACATCGAGGCTGAGGGACAGGAGTGTGTAATGGAATTTTAGTACCATAATTAATTATGGTTGGCCAATTCTCGCTGTGTAACCTTTCATTGTGCCATATTGTTGTTTCCAGATTTAGAAATGATGCACAAATCAGGAGAATAATGCTTTAGCCATCTACCAGATCGGAACATATCTGTATCTTTAGCATTGTATACAAGCTGGAGAGTGTACATATCCATCCATCCATTCATTTATAATACTTCCATCATTGTCTTCTTTCTGGTCTCCCCAAACATGACTATGGATGTTAAAATCACCAACATACACAACTAGGCAACTAAAGTATCTTAGAGGTTTGGCCAGCTGAGTTGCAGAGGTTTGTAAATATTTCCAGCAGTGGTGCGGCCAGTCTCTACAGTCAACATAAAACATTTGCTGTCCTGTCTTGATAAGTTATTTTGCAATCATTAAGATGGGACCTGACATGTTGCAATGCCATATTGTTAATCATTTACGGCCCAATCAAAACATATTCATCCCTTTCTGTAATGATCTTTATTGTCCTTCCTTTGGTGTGGGTCTCCTGTATTGCTGTAACATCTACAGTATTCTGCAGCATCAGGCCTGAGAGATATTGACACTTACCAGATGAAACCACTTCAGCGTCCAAGTGTGGACAGTTGTATGATGTCACTGCATATGAGTAAAAACAAAAACTCATTACAAGCTACAGATATGATTGTAATTTGTGGCCTTTGGAATTTACATTTAAAATTATTTCACTTATCAGGCCGACACAGTTGAGATATAATTATTATAAAAGTGAGCAATTGTGTGTCACATATTTGTTACTAATATCACTATACTAAACATACAAATACACATTTATATCAGATTCAGATAGTTAATTTAAGAAAATGACTTAGAAAAGCAACTACAGTATTCCATACTTAACAATTAGTTCTCTCACGAATGCAGGACTGTTCATGACAGTCTTTTAAACCAGGCAACTAACTTGCATTAGTTTGGTTCCTGCTGACGGGTTGCTTGCATTCATTACTGATTTTATTGTTTTCTGTGTTTAGGGAACCTGTGGATGCTTTGGAGCATCCAGATTATTATCAAGTCATTGATACACCTATGGATCTAAGAACTGTGAAAGAGGATCTTTTGGGTGGAAACTACCAAAGTCCTCTTGAATTTGCCAAAGATGTGAGACTCATTTTCTCTAATTCCAAGAATTACAACACTAATAATAAATCAAGGGTAGGTATGAATTTCTACAAAATCACCAACTTGCTTTAGCAGAAACATGAACAACCACATATTCTCATATATAGTACATGAATTTATTATTAATAGTTACGTTCTTCACACAGTTATAATATGTGCCTTATATGTAATATAGAATGGAATCTGTGAATGATCTGATGTAAAATAACTCACAATTTATAATAAAGTTTCCCTCAATCCTAAGGCTTGCACAAACACTGTATTACTTTTATCACATGTGATTCTATCGTAGACAAAGTGTGTTGATGTTGCCCCGATCTGTAATCTGCCCTGCTTTATCAGTTATTGGTGCACATACACTGTAATGTGAAGTTAACCGTATTCTCATACAAAGTTTATCATTTTGCCACGTGTTAATTATAAAAATGAAGAAGAATTACAAATAAATGCGCAAAACTACTTCTGGAGGTAAGAAGAAGACAATAACAGGAAATGTGCAAACGATGAGGATAAAATTAGAGGGGGAGGCAGAAGGACTGAACACCCCTCAGAGGTGTAATCAGGATTGAAAAGTGGTGTGGGCTTGTAATTAATATATGGTACTCAGGTTTAGAAAAAGAAACCGTATCAGTTTATTTACTCATAGGGTTTACCTGGCGATGATTGCCAGAGGATGAGAGATGACAACTCCAGTGGTCCCAGACCTCAGTCTTAAAAGTCAGGTGATCTCGCGATGTGATTCGATCGGCGAGGCAGCTTTGCTGACGACATTGCGGCCTTTTCTTGTGTGAACCAATCGTTTTTTGTTGCATCATCTGCAAGGTGACAGACAAAATATGTGGACACTTTGTAAAATTTAAATAATATAAATTACTTGCATTCAGGGTCTAGGGGCAACTTGTACATCTTGTTCTCCCTCCCTGACAGAATTCACCACAGATGAACTCTACAATCTCAGTGGGTTCATAAATCTAGGGGATAACAATGTCTCATTTTCATTTAGCAATGCAATATTTTAATTTCATTTGAAAATTCAAATCTTGGAATGTGACTATGATTGTTATGTCATCTTGTGGTGATCACAGTTGTCGACACGGGACTGCGATGCCAGTGGTGTTACAAAGGTAGCCAAAGATGTTTTCAGAGACAGTTTAAAAACGTTAAAAAGTTTTAAAAAACTGAAAGTACATTGATGTTCAGAAGGCACCAAGTCAACTACAGCAACGCCTCAATTTAACAAACTCACTTTTTAAGGAAATCCCATTTTTAATGGCTGTTTCCATTGGTCCAGGCGAAACTCCCATAAGAACAATGTTATTCTTCCCCACTTTTAATGGATCACACTTTAAGAAAATGTCTACTTTTAATGAATAAACATAAAACATTCTGCAAATTAAAATCCATTTTTATGTAATTCTTAACATGTCCGAATGACGTCGTCTTCTAGTCACAACGTTTCAGTGGATTGCATATCCATCATCTTCAGGCAAAGATTATGGATACGCAATGCGTTGAAACATTGCGACTAGAAGACGACGCCACTCGGCTGATAAACTGTAAAGATTTCATAGCTGAAATAGAGTGAGAAAGCCTGAAATCACATATATGTCCAAATGAGTTTCTGATTTTTTTCAGTTTTACACTGGTCCTACTTTGTCTCATGTGACGGCAGTATATGGTAATCAATTCTTTCAGTTGACACGTATTTCGGTCAAATTCCTTTGTAACGAAACCAGAAAAAGTGTCGAACAAGTCGGAAAATGATTTCTATCCTGCCTACCGTGCGATTCTGGTCACGTGATCTGACGTCCCAGTACACAGAGCACGAACCATGACATAGATATGACACACTAGTACACAAGCCATGAGCACATGAGCAATTAAATTAGGGATAGCTGTTGTACTGGAGAGTGAGTGCTCTTGTCACCATAAGGATTGGAGTGTTTCAGTGGCTGAGAGCAGTGACAGAACATGCTGCCAAGCCCAACATGCTCTGTTTCAGTAGCGGCTTCACAACCTCTGCTATCTCAATCCTTTCTCCCCCCCCCCCCCCCCAAATACTAACTTCTCTGAGTAATTTAGATGGAATTGTCCTTGTAACACATCTTTTGATCCCGTGTCTCAATCTCTGCTAGCCTCCCTCCCACACCCACCTTCACCACTGCCCCAGGACCCCAACTTCACTCATCCTGCATACACACCTTCTTCCCTGTAATGTAACCCTCCTCTAATCAGTGTGTCCCTCCCAATCCATTCTTACAGATCATTGGGCACTGTGCACAATTCCCCTTGCTTGCTACCAGATTGAGCTGACTGGTGCCAGTGTCACATTACTGTCATGTGCATTTGCTGTCTGTCCTCTCACATTCCTATCCTATGCACAGGATTTGTCCAAAATCTAACCAAGTTCTCAGTCTTGTTTACATGTGTTTGGATGACTCAGCACCTGTACTGTTTGTTATTTACACTTTTTAGGTACGTGCTCCTCTCGTTTTCCATCTGATTTTGTAGTTGTCTGGAACTGTTTCGATTTTCTCCCTTATAATTCAGTTTCATACTTCTATTGAAATAGGCTTTCATTTAGTTGAACTACATCATTTCATATTTTCAGATATACTGCATGACTGTTCGTTTATCAGCAATGTTTGAAGTACATATGGAAACAATAATATTAAACTGGAAGTCAGCAAGACGGCGTGAATTGTCAGAGAAAAGAGAAACTTTGGAAATAAAACCACTCAGACCTGTTACAGGTGTGACAACACGTAGAGCGACAAACTGTTTGAAAGCTGTGAATGGGGCTGGTAAGTATTCAGTAGTTTCTTAACCATATAGTACACTGAGAACCTGTGATTTCTGAAATGATATTGTACCAGTAGTACGCTACAGGTAGACACTCATTTGTACTTTTTAAGAAAGGCAGTTGTTCAAAAACCTTTTCCATCTATAAAAATTGTTGTGACAGTTTTTAAATTAATGTAGAGGACAACTGATTTTTGCTATTGAAAAATGAGTGTTCATAAAATTTGAAAAGCCACAGTAACTAATATTACAACAAATTCTGTTCAATGATGTAATTCACATCTACATCTATGTCAGTACTCCACAAGTCACTGCGGCATGTGTGAAAGAGGGTATGTAGTAAGTTATGGCCATTATCCGCAACAAGTATATAAATATTTGTCTTATAAAAAAGAAGAGGAAAATAATACATTGCAACAATAAACACATGTTTCTGTTTGTAAAACAAGTAGGGTGTATAATGTTTTAGTAGCATTTCTCTCCTTTCCTATCCCTTTATAAAATGATGCATGAGAAGAAGATTGTTACGACACTTGGATATAAGTAGAGAGATACCTCTCCCGCACCCCCTCCCCCATTTTATTTCAACGTATTAATATTCCAGACTACTGGATGGTACCCATTGATTACTGGGACAAATGTTCACCTGTTGTGACCCTCACTTTGGGCAACAACGTTTATTAAATTATGTAACAAGGAAATAACAAGTTAGACCAAGAATTGAGCATAAACAGTTCTTGGAGGAATATTCATCAGAGTCATGATGGAAAAGATTCAGAGTTTTCAGTTATTAAAACATCCATTGTGGATTTATTTATTATTATTCCAGTTAATGTCAGTGTGCCATCTGTCTTCCCTACAGCTATATTTATGTGATTTTTTCACCATTAAATCTCTCCCAATAGATAACCTAATATTTGATAGTTTTGACAGTCCAGTAATGTCTTCACAGTGTTCTAATCAAACAATATTTCATATTTCCATCAGTTACATGTGTGACATGTTGAGTCATTTTGCCAGTTTTTGCACCAAACATTGATCTTCCCATTCACATGTCACAGCAATTTTCTATCTGACTTACAATAATATTTGGAATACCCGTACACTTTCTTAGATTGTTTGCAGATGATGCTGTTATTTACCATCTTGTAAAGTCATCAGATGAGCAAAACCAATTGCAAAATGACTTACATAAGATATTTGTATGGTGCGAAAAGTGGCAATTGACCCTCAACAAAGAAAAGTGTGAAGTTATTCACATGAGTACTATGAGACATCCACTAAATTTCAATTATGCAATAAGTCACACAAATCTGAAGGCTGTATATTCAATTAAATACTTAGGAGACTCTTTACACCATCCTTGTCCTATTTACACCATCCTTGTCCACCCTATTCTGGATTATTGCTGTGTGGTGTGGGATCCACATCAGGTGGGACTGATGGATGATATCATAAAGTTCAAAGAAGGGCAGTTCATTTTGTATTATCTTGAAATAGAGAAGATAATGCCACAGACATGATACATGAATGGGAGTGGCAATCATTAAAACAAAGGCATTTTTCGTTGCGACAGGATCTTCTCATGAAATTTCAATCACCAGTTTTCCCCTCCGATTCTGAAAACATTCTGTTGGCACCCACCTACATAGGGAGAAATGATCATCATGATAAAATAAGAGAACTCAGGGTTCGCACAGAAAAATTTAAGTGTTCGTTTTTCCCTCTCACTGTTAGAGAGTGGAACATTAGAGAGACAGCTTGAAGGTGGTTGATTGAACCTTCTGCCAGGCACTTTATTGTGAATAGCAGAGTAATCATGTAGATGCAGAAAAAGGGCAGCAGTCCTGCTTGGGCCCTTGGCTGATTATGGCAGTGTTAAATCGGCATACACCATTTTAACCGTGGTCTGGTGCAGGACTGCTGACAGATGTTTTGAAGTAGTTGCAAACATAATACATTTCATAGTACTGCATTACTTGAATACAGGCACTAGTAGGAGCATTTGACGTACTTCGATCATTCTAAAGAAAACTGAATTAAAATGATCTCTGTGGAGGTAAAGCAGTAAGTCAGATATTTGATATCTATTACTGTCAACAATTTTATGATTCTCACAGAACATCCAGATGTACATCTAGTTCTTCAGTTGCATTGTAGCTGAGGGGTGTGGCCCAATGCACAAATTCATAACTGAAATGGAATCCAAACATTACTTTCAATGTATAGGTTGCTGCTCATGATCTGTTCCCTGTTGTTACAGCCATGTAAATTTTAGTCTGTTATGCTCCATTGGGCTTCTTTGTGCAGTGTTAAAGCTGCTGCTATCCAACTTCTCACCCCCCCCCCCCTCCCTTTTCTGTCCTCTGCCCTCTGTTATTCATTTAGATGACGCCAAAATGGTTAGGAAGAAAAATATTTTTTATACAGTTTGTAGAGTCATGTTTGACTATTTGCGAGAATGATATCAGCTGACCTCCCTGTTATAATCTAATTACACATTTTGTCAGTTTTATGGAACAATACTGAAAATTTGTATTTTGAACATTCATATATTGTAATGTTACATTAGACATGGATTTGCTATAACATAACCAGCTAAAAGAAAATTCTGGATGATGACTTCTCTTGCAGGGTATTATTTCCCAGTTTATTGCCCTTCTGATCAACTATACAGCAATTAATTATGACTGATTACATAAATATTATGCATGTAATTACTAAGTCATTTTAGTGAGAATATTTAATTCAGTTCTTACAATACTATAAAAAGTTATTCCATCACTTTATGTGAACTGCTTCTGTATATACTTCTAAATGTTTTAGGCACCTCAAGGGAGCTAAACAATGACAGTGAAGATAGTGATACAGGGAGTGAAGTGGAAGAAAAAGTTAAAAAGCCAATAACAAGAAAAGCAGCTGCCCATAAAAAGCCTCAAGGTATATTAACTGAACTTGTATGGTAAAAACAGGAAAGCTTAGTTCATGTCATGCATATGATGTCATTTCTATTCCTGAGAAGAGACTGTTCGTGTAATGTTTCATATAGATACAAGGGGCATTAAATAAGTAATGCAACACTTTTCTTTCTGAAAGCAGTTAAGTTTTATTCAGGATTGCGATAAACCATACTATTCCTCACTCCTTTGGCTACAAAACCGTATTTTTCAACATTATCTCCACTTAATGCAACTGCCATACACCACTGTACTGGGAGGGCCTGTATGCTCGCATGGTACCACTCTACTGGCCAATGTTGGAATCAATGTCTTGCTGCATCAGTAACCTCCCCATCATCCATCCACTGCTTCCCACCGAGTGCATCCTTCATTGGGCCAAGCAGATGGAAACTGGAAGGTGCAAGATCTGTGGGTGGATGAGGAAGAACAGTGCAGTGCTAGTTATTGTCTTCTGTTAGGTGGCTGAAAACCCAGTGGGCACACGCCTTAGAGCACCCCAATTGGTGGACAAGTGTGTTGGCACTACTAACAGTGGCATCCAGTTGTGCAGCAAGGTGTTCAACTGTGATCTATTGATTGCCTCAGATGAAAGTGAATGTTCCAACATTGCAGGAGTCGCAGCGGTGTACTCCTGGCAGGCATGCGGGGGATCGGACAGGTTTTGCGCGACTTTGCTGTAATAATGACAGATGTTTCACCCAACAACTCATTGTACTTTTGTTCACTGCCAGGTATCCATAGACATTCTGCAAGTGCCTATGAATACCTGTAATGCTCTGGTTTTCCACCAGAAGAACCTCAATGACAGCTCTCATCTTGGAAATCACCCCCTATACAGATGCTATTTTGAAGACTGTGTATCGTGCTGCCACCTATTGGAACTTCATGAAACCAGACGAGCTGGTCCAACAAAAAATTCCACATTTTTTCAACCAAAACTGGCCAAGAAAAAAAAGTGTGTTGCATTACTTATTGAACACCCTTGTATAATTTCAATTTTGAAGACGTAGCTCTACTTCTAACGTAAATGGCACATAAACATGACAGGATGTTATACACTCCTGGAAATGGAAAAAAGAACACATTGACACCGCTGTGTCAGACCCACCATACTTGCTCCGGACACTGCGAGAGGGCTGTACAAGCAATGATCACACGCACGGCACAGCGGACACACCAGGAACCGCGGTGTTGGCCGTCGAATGGCGCTAGCTGCGCAGCATTTGTGCACCACCGCCGTCAGTGTCAGCCAGTTTGCCGTGGCATACGGAGCTCCATCGCAGTCTTTAACACTGGTAGCATGCCGCGACAGCGTGGACGTGAACCGTATGTGCAGTTGACGGACTTTTGAGCGAGGGCGTATAGTGGGCATGCGGGAGGCTGGGTGGACGTACCGCCGAATTGCTCAACACGTGGGGCGTGAGGTCTCCACAGTACATCGATGTCGTCGCCAGTGGTCGGCGGAAGGTGCACGTGCCCGTCGACCTGGGACCGGACCGCAGCGACGCACGGATGCACGCCAAGACCGTAGGATCCTACGCAGTGCCGTAGGGGACCGCACCACCACTTCCCAGCAAATTAGGGACACTGTTGCTCCTGGGGTATCGGCGAGGACCATTCGCAACCGTCTCCATGAAGCTGGGCTACGGTCCCGCACACCGTTAGGCCGTCTGCCGCTCACGCCCCAACATCGTGCAGCCCGCCTCCAGTGGTGTCGCGGCAGGCGTGAATGGAGGGACGAATGGAGACGTGTCATCTTCAGCGATGAGAGTCGCTTCTGCCTTGGTGCCAATGATGGTCGTATGCGTGTTTGGCGCCGTGCAGGTGAGCGCCACAATCAGGACTGCATACGACCGAGGCACACAGGGCCAACACCCAGCATCATGGTGTGGGGAGCGATCTCCTACACTGGCCGTACACCACTGGTGATCGTCGAGGGGACACTGAATAGTGCACGGTACATCAAAACCGTCATCGAACCCATCGTTCTACCATTCCTAGACCGGCAAGGGAACTTGCTGTTCCAACAGGACAATGCACGTCCGCATGTATCCCGTGCCACCCAACGTGCTCTAGAAGGTGTAAGTCAACTACCCTGGCCAGCAAGATCTCCGGATCTGTCCCCCATTGAGCATGTTTGGGACTGGATGAAGCGTCGTCTCACGCGGTCTGCACGTCCAGCACGAACGCTGGTCCAACTGAGGCGCCAGGTGGAAATGGCATGGCAAGCCGTTCCACAGGACTACATCCAGCATCTCTACGATCGTCTCCATGGGAGAATAGCAGCCTGCATTGCTGCGAAAGGTGGATATACACTGTACTAGTGCCGACATTGTGCATGCTCTGTTGCCTGTGTCTATGTGCCTGTGGTTCTGTCAGTGTGATCATGTGATGTATCTGACCCCAGGAATGTGTCAATAAAGTTTCCCCTTCCTGGGACAATGAATTCACGGTGTTCTTATTTCAATTTCCAGGAGTGTAGTTACTCGTTACTAAGTAATACCACTCGCATCTCACATGCTTCCCCCCCCCCCCCCAACCGCACTGCTCTCCTCTGCCCCACCACACCACCTCTCCTCTCCCCTGCACTCAGCTCTCCCTTGCCCCTCACATGTCCTCGTCCATCCCCCACTCTCTTCATCCCTCCCACACACCTGACTATCACTCCCTGCCACACCTCCACTCTCCCTGCCATCTGCCTCTCATCACACCACCCTATCCTTTGCCTACCACTCACTACTATTCCTCTCCCCCCCCGCTCCCCTCCTCTCCCCCCCCGCTCCCCTCCTCTCCCCCCCGCTCCCCTCATCTCCCCCCCGCTCCCCTCCTCTCTCCCCCCCGCTCCCCTCCTCTCTCCCCCCCACTCCCCTCCTCTCTGCCCCCGCTCCCCTCCTCTCTCCCCCCCACTCCCCTCCTCTCTGCCCCCGCTCCCCTCCTCTCTCCTCCCGCTCCCCTCCTCTCTCCTCCCGCTCCCCTCCTCTCTCCTCCCGCTCCCCTCCTCTCTCCTCCCGCTCCCCTCCTCTCTCCTCCCGCTCCCCTCCTCTCTCCTCCCGCTCCCCTCCTCTCTCCTCCCGCTCCCCTCCTCTCTCCTCCCGCTCCCCTCCTCTCTCCTCCCGCTCCCCTCCTCTCTCCTCCCGCTCCCCTGCTCTCTCCTCCCGCTCCCCTGCTCTCTCCTCCCGCTCCCCTGCTCTCTCCTCCCGCTCCCCTGCTCTCTCCTCCCGCTCCCCTGCTCT